>NW_003852735.1:275422-288766 GCF_000181295.1 Otolemur garnettii
AGAGTTTTAATCATACTCTAAGGTAGCAAAATGTACAGGCAAATCCATGTAAGTTTATTTCTCAAAAAGGTTACCATCTTATATGCAAAAGTTTGTAATGAATTCCATGGCAATATATAGCTAAGCACTATAACATTATTTTTGAAATGAGTTGTACACAGATGTACTCCTTTCTGGTGTATTTCACAGAACATGTTTGGGAACGCATCGTCTTTTACCAAGGGTGGGAAATCAATAGGAAAAGCATCCTTTTCTTTTGGGCTGCTTTCCTGACATATTAGCTTACATGCTTTTTCTGTTAAGAGAGCCCAATCAATATTACATAGTTTTCATGACGAGTACATAATGCATCATTAACAAATTTGAATGTAAATAAATAATTATGATTTTCCTCTTGAAACTTGAACTGTATAACAAACAAACAGAAGGTCTGAATTATGGTAAAATTTAGGGCTGTATGTATTTTCCTGCTTGTGACATTGAATTGTTAAGCTTGCAGTACTTGTGTCTGTTTAATTTCCATTATCTTTATTCCCAAGGGGGCATTGCTATTTTACAGGCCTCTTAGCACAATAACTAAGATCGGCCTTCATGAAACAGGTTAAGGTTAGGGCAATTGGATTTCTGCAATACTGATTCAAGGACACGTGATAGGGCGATGTCTGTATAATTCAGTCTGAAGAGAATCAATACGGAATGTCTAGGAATTACACTACTCTGAGGTGATAAAAGTTTTAAAATACCAGAACCTAATTTTAGACAATATTTTTCATAGGACCCTAGATTGATAAAAAATGAAATTATCAAGAAAATGTCTTTATATTTATAAATTTTCTATCTACTCTACTCATGTTTTTAATGCTTGTTCACATTGTTATAGGAAAACTAGGGAATTTAAGAATGAAAAATGGCTTAAGTTGGTGGACAGGATTAGAACAGACCTCTGTGGTTGTATGACTTGTACAGCTTTTCCGCTGAGGAGTTCTTTGACCTCTAGCCAGACACTTAGCACTTCTCTAGGTCTCATTTCCTTCCTGTGTATAAAAAAGCAACAACACTTGTGTATATATATGGCTATATTCGTGGATGAAAACTGCCCGTAAGGGCAAAGAAGTATAATTAAACCTTGGCATTGTTCCTTTAAAAATTAAAATCCCATTAAAAATTAAGAAAGTCTTAAACAACCTCATTAGTGTTGGGCTGGAAAGCAATTACGTATATTGTTTTGCCCCTAAAATCACCCCCAGAAGGTTAGCTGTGCCCCTCACTGCCAATGATATTTACAGATATAATTGATGGTGGATGCTTGCTGATCACTCCCTTTCAGCATTTGGTCTTCATTTTAAATATCGTTCTTCAAATGAATAGGGATTATTTGGTTAAGTGAGAAGTTTAAACATGAAATTTTATTCTAAATATAAGGAATTTATAAAACAAAACAAGCAGTATACAGATGAAAACAGAAGCTGTATTCCTAATCCTGGAAAACCCACAATTACTAATATGATTTAACAATTATGCCAAAGTCTACTATGCTAAATATTTTCCTGGTTATTATGCTATTTTTAATATATGTACATTTTGATATTTTGAGACCTGAACTTGTTTTTGAAAAAAAAAAAAAAGGAATACTTATCCCAGAATTGGTGTTTTTTACTTTCTTGAGTTTTTAATGTAGAGAAGTAAATTTTTACAAATTATAATATGAATTTTTACAAATTATAAAACTTTTACAAATTTGTGTTTGTAAAAAATGCTGTAACTAGTCAGTCAGTATCAACTTTTTTAGTTGATTCTTCCACTCCCATACTTTACACTTAGGTATAAAATTCTTAATGTCTTTCTATAAAAATCATCATTTCAGAACTACCTTAAACTTAATCAAAATGAAAATCTAGAGCTTAGGACCATATTAATGGTAAATAAAGTGAAATAAAGAATTTGATTACACAAATGTCTTTTACATAGAAAGTTTTCTTCAGTGTGCCTAATACAAAGAATTGTGTATACAATTGGGGTGAACTCAAGGATGATTTTTATTTGTGTAAAATTGTAGTCAATCCAATGTTTGTCTATTAAACATGTACTCGATTTTATTGCATCTAGAATGTCATTGGTTTAAAATGTGCCATTATTCTGCATTTCATTTAAAAAGAATAAAAAACTGACAATGGTAGCAAAATGATTTTAACATGTAGAATATTAATGTTTGGCTTAATTCATGAACCCTTTTAGATTTATCAAAATATACATTTCAGGTGCTGAATGTTGCTCAAATATGTGTGTCCCAGGGTTCTTTGATCTACATGTAATAATAACAGGCAAAATCAAATTCTTCACTTTCAGATTTTGACTCTAATGCATCACCTTCTAGTAAGAGTCAGTTTCTGGGCTTCCCTACTTTTTACTTTTAAAAGAACCAGAAACTGAGCATTTTCTTTTGGCAGTTATATATGTACTATTCTGATGCCATGTTACACATGCAGTGGAATAGAAAGCTCAGTATCTAAATGAAGATGGAATGAAGTACATGGTTTTTAGCTTCTTTAGTGTTATTGTGCAGATACACAGGTGCACACTTACACTTTCTCCAGCAGATAGTCCAGCAAGATGAGCGCTGAAACTCCAAAACAACTTGCAGTCATCTGAATTCAGGAAGTGTTACGTAAGGTTGCTCAAACACATCAGAACACATAGGTTACCCATGGTGGTATGTTTCTGCATTTTGTACATCTTCTTTGGTAGAGAATTTTACTTGAATTTACATGTGTGGTTACATCCTATTTGACATAGAAACTTAATTTTTTATAAAGCCCATCTTCTGCTCACATTCTATTTAGACTACTTCCCAGTTTAACATATTAATTAAGTCCTTCATTCTTGAAATAAGTACTTTGATTTATTTATCGCTTCTTCATACTTTTTTTTTCAGCTCTCTGTTGTTAACACTTTATAACTGTGTCTTTTTGTGGAATATTACAGCCTTTGCAACAACAGATAAAACCAGTTTTTTAAGGTTGTTTGAATGCTATGAGTGAGATGTCCTAGAGATGGTATAGTTGTTAAACATATTTCCCTAGCATTTTGAACAGCCTATGAATTCTGTTGAATGCTAACACTTATTAATAAAGAAATAAATAGATGAAATGGTGAAATGCTTTATTAAATCATGTTGAATAGATTTCTATACCAAAGTATTTCTTAGATTTGAACATAGGACTCTGCATTGTGTATTTTTAATTGACTATAGTTAGTATTTGTCATTCATCCTTTTATAGACAGAATATGCAAGATTTTCTCCTTTTGGTCAAATATACAAATTTAGTATAGCAAAGAAGCGCTAACATAGCCAAGGATAGAATTTTCTCTAAAATACTCTTCAAGGTAAATCACCTACATTGTGAAGGGCTGAGCACCAATTGAGACACCAATAGCAATCCTCTCAAGCAGAAAAGAATTAAAAAATTGAAGGAACAGAATAATTGAAAAAGTCACTGATTTGGAACTGAGTATTGTCAAAAGTAAAGAGCTAGTTTGTAGCACTAACATATTCAAGGAAATGATGTTCAATTGTTTTCAGTGACAATCAGCAAGAAGGAATCAAGCACCTCATAGCAATTACTGAATTTCTGCCAGAATCTGTTCTAACATTGCCTTAGGGGAAGGAAGATAAAGAAGATTCTAGCTAAGAAGCCACATGAAGGAAATCAGGGAAGAAAGAAAGACTGTTGCAGCTTTAACTCATGAAGCTACCTGATGATTAAAGGTGTTGTGAATTGGGAAAGAGGGAGGATTAAATGAATATTTAATTTTTGATAATTAAAATAAATGATTTTTAATGAAAAACACTATGATTTATAATTTTAAATTTTAAAATGAAATATTACATTACACTTGATATCATTTGTATGATCTTGAAATGATTTAATGAATGAACATTTTACACACTCTAAAAATTTGCACAATAATGGTGAAAATATAAGTAAAATTAAAAATGATTTTAATGAATTGACTATGTCTTTGATGTAGTGGGTGAAAATTCAACATGGGAAGAATAACTGAATTCCATAGCAAAAGGTAAGAGTGAAAAAGTATGAAACATAAATAATATAAATTACAGTACACTTTGGATAGATTTGAATCAGAAAAAATAGTATAGTTTTAAAGTTCAGGGGCTACAATTAAAATATGCAAGAAAAATATTACCAATTTGCAAAGAGTTAGAATATGCAGAATACCGTATAATTATAAACGACTCAACTAAAAATCATTCTTGATTATTAATAAGTATCCATAAATCATAATTTGAAATAAATGATTGTTTTACCGACCCATGAATGAAATCGATGAGTAGAGAGCAATCTATTTATCTGTCTATACAAACACATCAGGGGATATCAAAAAGTTTGTGGAAAATAGAAGAAAGATATAAAAAATTAAACTACAGTTTCTGAACTATAATTCTGAATACCCTAAAAAACTTAGGGCATTCAGAATTAAATATTGTCAATATAATTAAATTGCAGTAATTTTAACATTATTAACTGAAGAAAAACAGTGCGGGTTGAATGGCACTAGTCAATTCTTTTATAGATAGAATGTCCCTCAGTTGGGGTCAGTTGGATGTCTTCTTGTGATTAGATAGAGATTGTGAATTTTTGAAAGGTGGGGCTTTTCTAATCACTTATCAAGTGAACATGTAATTAACATAACATCACTATCTATGTTAAACTTGACTGAGGTAGTATTTTTCAGGTTTTCCCACATGTTTCTCTTTTATACTGAACACTTTGGAAGGAAGTAATGATGTACAGCCCATACTTACAGAGTGGGGAGTCTGTACTATATTGACACTATTAAATTCTGAATACCCTACATTTTTTAGTGATTAACTAAAAGGCTAGCATCATTGCTCACAAAGTTCTCTTTACCTTGATGGAGCTTATGTTAAGAAATATAGTTTAATTTTCTGTTCTACCTTAAACGTGGAATATCTACATAAATTATGTATGATTTTTCTTAAAGACAGATCTCCCTATTCCACACAATGTTTTATATCTGTATGGATTCATATTTATTTTTGCACATATGATTATAATCCAATAATACTATATCTATTTTGTTGCTCAAGCATTTTTTCTTTGGGAACTGAGAACTCTTTTGGGCTCTAATGTTTCTCTTCAACAGATCTTCTTAATTTGGGGCTGGATTTTAAACACTGCTTTCCTTAGTGGCACTACTAGGAACTGTAGGCACATTTTCAGGCATTTTTGTTCTGCTTTTCTTTTCACAATCCTGGCATCAGTCATTTTTATAAGGTCCCCTGATTTCTTTCACTGAAAATAATATAAAAACCAAGTACTGAATCTTCTCGTTGCTATGATGACATTGTTGCTTTTCGACCTTGTAAGCCAGGCGCCCTCAAACTGCAGCCCGCCTAGGACATTTATCCTGCCTGCCGGATGTTTTTGCCGCAGCTGCCTGTCCTGCTTAGCAGCTGACTGGTACCGGGGCCACAGACCGGCCTCCAGTGGTCTGAGGGACAGTGAACTGGCCCCCTGTTTAAAAAGTTTGAGGACCCCTGCCTGATACAATAAGAAAATGTGTATACTAACATAGGCATAAATGCAGATGTACGAGTGTTTCTATACGTAACCATTTGTATGTATGTGTTAAGCTAAATGCTTT
This sequence comes from Otolemur garnettii, assembly GCF_000181295.1. Lineage (NCBI taxonomy): Eukaryota > Metazoa > Chordata > Mammalia > Primates > Galagidae > Otolemur > Otolemur garnettii. Next base: position 281,111 of record NW_003852735.1, read on the forward strand.
TATACAAATGCTCCCACTTGAATCAATTACTCAGACTATTTTAGCCTTATTCATTAACTTATTTGTCACCATCTTCTGCGAAAAGGAGAAAACCTAGCTTCCACCTTACACTGTCCATTTACTTCCTTGTCCAATTCCAATGTAGTGTATAGCTTTTTCAGAATTGTCATAGAGTATCCTTACAGGAGACATCTCTCTCAATTAGACAGACTGCAATACAGTGTAGCATTTATTTTGCCTTTAGGTTTTCAGACTCCGCTCATTTCCATACTTAATTATGTCAGCATCTTTTTACAGATGCCAGTCAGTGAGATTGTTTCAAAAATTTAAAAGGCAATTTGATGTTTTGGGTCATATTCGTCATTTCTTCTGGGATCCTCTGACTTCTTTAAATAATTTTTAAAATGTATATACTTATATATAGCTTAAAGATCATTTTTTGTGCTTGTAAGTTGTATGGAATTTGACAATTGCAGAGCGCCACGCATGTGCACAATAGTATCAAACCATTTCACTGTCCTATGCTTCATCTATTCAATACGCTCCTCCTGCCCACTGATAGGTTCACTTGCTCAGTTGTTTTTGCCTTTCCAAAAGTCATGTAAATGTAATCACAGTATGCAGCCTTTGAGACTGGCTTCTTTCACTTAATAATGCGCATTTAAAACTAATGCTTATTTTGTTTTAAGAGCATAATTCTATTTAATTGCTGAACAATGCCATGCTATATGGATGTACCACAGACTTTTTGTGTATTTGTAAGTGTGTGCACGTATTTTTAAACTTTTACCTATTGAAGGACATCTTAACTGTTTTCAGTTAGTGACAATTATAAATTAAATTGGCTGTTAAAATTCACATATGATTTGTGTGTGTGTGTGTGTGTGGACACACATTTGCAAATTCTTTGAATAAATTCTTACAAGCACGATAGCCAATTTTATGTTGACAAATATAGCTTACTTATAAACTGCCAAATTGTTCTCCAAGGTAGGTACAACCTTGCAGTCTCACCCTCAATAAATGAAAGTTTCTGTCACTTGTCATCCTTGTCAGAAACTGAAATTGTCATATTTTTGGAATTTGTCATTCTAATTGGTCTGCAATATCTCATAGCTGTTTTAATTTGCTATCCCTTAAAGATGAGTTGTGCCCAGCACATTTTCCTGTGTCTCTTGGCCTTCTGTATATCTTCCCTGTTAAGGTGTTTGTCCTGATGTTTTTTCCATATTTTTAAATTAATATAATTTATTTTAGGCTCACAGCAAACTTGAATAAGGTATGGAAAATTCCCTGTACTTTCTCTCTGTCCCAAAACACAGGTAGCACTTACACCATCAGCCCACCAAATAGTACATTTGTTTCCAAAGATAAACCTCCACTGACACACTTTTATCATCCGAAGTCCATAGTTTACATGATTCAATCTTGAAATTGTACCAACATGTGGATTTAGACAAATGTATAATGACTTGAATCCATTTTAGTGTCACTATAATGACCTAAAAAAAAATTCTATGATCTATTTATTTCTCCCTCCCCCATAAAATATAGCAATCACTCATCTGTTTTCTGCTTTGCTTTTTTACCTCTAGAATATCATGTTTTGTATTTTCAGATTGGCTTCTTCCACTTAGTAATATGCATTTAAGCTTTATCCGTGTCTTATGGTTTGAAAACTTATTTCTTTTTAGTGCTGAATAATATTCCATTGTCTGATTTTTACCACGGTTTATCTCTTCATCTACTGAAAGATGTTATGGTTTCTTATAGATTTTGGCAATTATGAATATTGCTTCTCTAAACACCTATATAAACTTTATAATTTGTTTGCCCATATACGCCAAATAGACTGCGGCAATTTTGACTGGTTTGCATTTAGCTATAGATCAAGTTTCCATCATATTGTCATCTAAAAAATATTGAGTTTCCTAATCTCTCAACATGGAATAGCTCTCCATTCATTTAGATTTTTAAGACCACCTCTGTAGTCTTTTGTTGCCATTGCCATGAGCATATAGATTTTGGGCATAGTTGGTTCCATTTATACCTAATTATTTTAATAATCATGATTAACTTAATTGATACCTTATTATAAATTTTAAATCTCAGCTGCTAATAGTTGCTACTCAGAAAAACAACTGAATTTTGTGTATTGCTTCTCTATCTGGTGATATTGCTATATTCACTTTCTCTTTTCTTTTTTTTTTCTTCTTTCCCTTCCCTAACCCCCTCCCTCCTCCTCTGTCTGGTCTCCCCTTCCCTCATGCCCCAAGGTGGGTACAACCTTGCTGTGGTATAAGTATACCATGGAATATTATTTAGCCATTAAAAAAATGAAGATTTTGTAGCATTTGCACTAACCTGGATAGAGGTGGAACACATTTTTCTTAGTGAGGCATCACAGAAATGGAGAAGTATGAATCCTATGTATTCAATTTTGATATGAGGACAATTAATGACAATTAATGACATGATAAGGCTACATTCACTTTTTAATATCAAACCTTTGTTTTATTGCATAGAGTGTTGTTTTTAATTCAATGTTGAATCTGAGTGGTGAAAGAGGACCCCCTTGCCCCAATACATGTCCACAAGATACAAAACCATAGTAATTGTCTTAGTCCGATTGTGCTATCATAGTAAAACACAACAGATTTTTTAATTTATAAAATGTAGAAATTTATTTCTCATAATTGTGGAGGCTGGAAGTGCCAGAAGGTTTAGTTTCTGGTAAAGGCCCAGTTTTCCTTTCCAGGATGGCACTTAATTGTTGCATCTCTCCAGGGGACAAACGTTGTATCCTCACACAGTGGAAAGGCAAAAGGGCAAAAGATTGCTCCCTTCTACTCAAACCCTTCATTCAGGGTGCCAATCCCATTCATGAAAGTGGAGCTCTCAATATTTAATTGCCTCCCAAAGGCTACTCCTCTTAATATATCTTCACTAGGATATCAGTTTTGATAAATTTTAGAGGGGTATCATTATTTAAACCATAGCAGTAACTAATCAAAATGATTTTTAAATCTTAAATTGTTGAATAAGTTCTCTTATATCTTTTATACAATGCCATAGGCTTTAGAGTAGGTTTTAGTATTGAGAAAATAATTTCTGTACTCTGTAAGGCATATTCAAATGGAGCGTCTAGTTTCTAGGTAAGCCATTTGTAGAGTATTTGAAAAGAGAAGAAATAATGCATATATTATAGCTTTGTAATAGGTCTCAGATGAGAAATATTTTGTTAAACTTATTTAACTTAACACTAAATATAGAAAAACAAAACAAACCAAAACAGCAACAACAAATTCTTGCATTTCAGGGCAGGGCTGAAAGTATATCTTAAAGTAAATGCAATGTCATCATTCCTTTCAAAGAGTTCCCTTTAGTAGGTTTGCTGCAGTTTGTTTTGTAACAGTGAAGAACTTTGGAATTACGTACATTCTTGTTATCACTTAGTTACCATAATGCTGAGAATGTTATTTTCTTCTGAGGATCTCACTTTCCTCATCTGTAAAATGTAAGTAATTCATCCTCATTCAACCAAAGGTTAAAGGCATTGCTAGTTACATCTTACATTTTACTATTACAGAAATTTTTTTCAAAAGCATTTTAGTTTGGAAATGCATATATAAGTTAAAGTGGACAGCATGTTCCTACAGATTTACACGAGATTTATAACATCTTACTGTTGCCCTTCCCCTATGAAGATAAATTAATACACGACTAAAATGTCCTTAAACCAATTCCTAACCAAGTGAAAGTGCAAATTTATTTAATTTGCACCAAAGATTGCTTTTCTATATTTATTTATTTTATTCTGAGACAGAGTCTTGCTTCGTCACCCTCGGTAGAGTGCTGTGACATCATAGCTCCCAGCAAACTCAAACTCTTGGGCTCACGTGATTCTCTTGCCTCAGCCTCCCAAGTAGCTGGGACTACAGGTGCCCACCACAACACCGGCTGTTTCTAGAGACCAGATCTTGCTCTTGCTGAGGGTGGTCTGAGCTCAAGCAATCCACTCCCCTTGGCCTCTGAGATAAGATCTTAAGTTCTCATTTTCAGGAGACCAATGGTTTTCTTATGGTAAATTAATGCAGTCATCAGGGTACATAGTTTTGGGGTTTTTTTATATCTGACATTTAACTCCTAGAATGACATATACCACATAAATTTTGTCAAATACAATCTATGTTCAATAAACAACTGCCTATGATTTTCACTTTTTTCAAAATAAGATAAGTTATAATCTCAGAAGTGCACTGAGATTTTTAAAGTGCCTTTTAAAAAACTTTTTTATAAAAAAATTTCATATTAATATGAAGGTACAGACAATGAGTTACCGTGTTTGCATTTGTTAGGTAAGGCTCCTGTTGCAGTTGTGTCCCACATCTGGGGGTGTGCCATGTACCCTTACATTGTGCCCTTTATGTGGGAGCACACCAACTCCCCCTTCTCTCTGCCTCCCATTTTCCCTCCCCCTAGTTTGAATTAAATTGAGTTTCTCTCTTGTATGCCTCAATTTCTTACAATTTAGTAACGCTTAAGTCAGTTTCTCTATCTAAAATTCTTAGTTTTGAAAATTAAATTTGTACTCTTTTTAAAAGAAGGCCTCCGTTAATTTGTGATGAATGTATTATTTCTCAAATAAATGCTTAAATTGCACTCAGCTAGTTAATCTCATTCTCGAAATTTTTCTAGTATATTAGTTAACTGTATGTTTCATTAAATATGCACTGTGAGAGTTATATGAATAAATATTCATACATTAACAGCTTTACTACATTAGTCAATCTGTATTCATACTTACTACAAGATTTCATAAAATTGCAATTTTAGTACCAGAATGAGAGCAATTGTTAACAAGAGCGTTAAGCTGTCTAGTGAACTCAAATTCTGAAGCTAAATTAATAGGGTAGCCTGTTTACATATCAGGAAGAATATGAAAATAAGGCATTAATAATGGTAGAAGAATTTCAAATGAGTCAACAAACTATCAGTAGATGAGTTTTTCTATGTTGTATAATGCAAAACTGAGACTTACTGATGCATTTAAATATTGTACAACTTGTTCATGAGTATAATTTATGCATATACTATGACATTAGAACTACTAAGCATTTCATGTTAAATTTGTGCAGAATATAAATACTATCCATTCATTTAAAAAACTTAAATACCTAATCAAAAATTAAAATATTTCACTTTATTGCTTTTTTTCAGCACAGAGATTATTCGGTTATCATATTTGCCTAAAAGAATGAAGATTCTGTGCTTGGCTACAAAGTTCTCCTTGCTAAGGCAATTAAACTCTAAGATATTTCGGTCAATCTAAGTGGAATGTTTGCTACTATTTATGCTTTGCCGTTAAGATCCAAAAGTTGATAAATTACATAATTGGGACTAGCAGCTTGGAATCATACATTCGTAATCACCTCAAGTTCTCTTTTAAAAGATACAGAGTCTAGCATCCAGCATCTCTTCCTGGGAAATTGGGAAATTAGCCATCTTCAAAGTGATTTGGATCCTGTAATGAACAATTAATTAACTCATCACTGTAAAAAAGATAAATGTGCAAGCCTATTAAATTTTTCAGTAACAAAGTAAGGAAAAATATGTAATGCACAGGGATCTGAGATGCACATTAGATGCAATCAAATTAGAAAAAAGTTATGTTATTGTCATCTTTCATAGCATAATTAACTTGCAGAGAAAACACAATTTAAGTGTTTTTCAGTCTTTACTAAACATTCCAGTCATCCTGGGCCTTTAAAAATAATCAAATGATACTGTCTAACTCAGAACCTCTAAGAACGAATCCCAGATATGTATATTTCCTAGGGAAAAAAGTTTTGTCTAGTTTATTTCATCATTATGATAAAGTAAGACAATGAAGTTTGCAAACTCGATCCTCAAGAAAGTACCACATACCTGACTGCTGAATATCACTACAGTCACCTTCAAAGTACTACCCTCGGAAAGCTGAGCACTGACATAGTGCCTAGTCCACCCTTCAAAGAACTTTTTCTTGGATGAGTTATGAACTTAATGGTCAAACTTCATATGACAATAGTTCTAATGGCCACTCCAGAGAAAGCATCCCAGAGTTTCTTTGAAGGGTGGCCTGGGTGCTGGCATCAGTGCAGACCTTCCCAAGTAGAGTACTTTAAAGGTGAACATAGTAGTGGTCAGTGATGAGGCATGTAGCAGTTCTTTTAGGATGGGTTTGCAAACTTAATTGTCAGACTGCCTGACATCTGTATAATTTTCTGAGAAATTATAAGAAAAGAAAGGATATCAATCTTCTTTTCTAGTGCTAAAAATGTTAATGAAAAATAATATACTAAAATTAAACAAATTTGTTCTAGCTCTATAAATTTAAGCAAATTACTAACACTCTGGTCCTGAGCATACCTGAGAATGGGGAAGTAAATGTGTTTCATGATGTTCTAGATCAACATTATGTTCTAGATCAACAAAGAATATTGTTCTTCATGAAGTGACAGGTTTACTTTGTTCTTTTTTAGAAAATATGTGGATATATATAAAATATAAAACTATAGTTTATATTCATTCATTTTTTAAAATTTTAAACCATTAAGGGGTACACACATTTTTTGTTGCATGGATCATTCCATAATACTTGAGTGAACACTGTAAGTGTGCTCATCACCCAAATAGTGTTCATTGTACCTGTTAGGTAGGTTTTTGCTCCTCCCTGCTCTCATCCCCATTGCTTGGTTTCCACTAAGTTTTACATTCCTTTTTATACACGTGCTCAATTAGTTGTAGTTCAATAGTGAGTACATGTGGTGTTTGTTTTTCCATTCTTATGATACATCATTTAGATTGATCATCTCCAGTTTAATTCAGATGTTTGCAAAAGGTATTAATTCATTCTTTATTATGGCTGAGTAGTATACCATGGTATACATAGATCGCATTGTGTTAATCTCCTCATAAATTGATGAGCCCTTGGGTTGAGTTTACATCTTTGCAATTGTGAATTGTGCTTCAATAAATACTAGAGTGCAGGTTTCTTTCTGATAAAATGAATTCTTTTCCTTTCAGTAAATACCCAGTATTGGAATTGCTGAATGAAATAGTATGTCTACTTTTAGTTCCATAGAGGTTGGAATGTGTAGTTCTACCAACGGTATGTAAGTCTCCCTTTCTCTTTGCATCCAGTCCAACATCTGTTGTTTTGAATTTTGTATTAGGACATTAAATCTGAAATATTTCATTTGAAATCAAAATTTTAGTTTATGGTATCTAATGAAAGAAGCAGTTTAATCCAAGTATGCACCTAAACTGTTTACAGAATTTTGTTATCTAAATGGTAAGTAGCTTGTTTATGCCAGCAGCAAAGAAACCTGGAAAGGAAGTACAGTAAAAATGCATTTTCCACAGCTTGCTGAGAACTAAATATTTTTCCTTTCAAAGAGTAGTCCAAAGCCTGGAAGAAGTGGTCTCAGTGCAAGGTCTGAGGAATACAGTGGATAACAGAGAGTTTCTAGGTCTGGCTTTTGTAGTTTGACCAGCATTGTTTGTGTGACAATGTTGTCTTATAAGACAAATGGCTTGTCTCTCTTGACCAGTCTTGGGGGTTTAATCACAGTGAGCCTTATCATGTTGTGCAATTGGTTGCAGTAGTCATCC
>NW_003852735.1:290278-291561 GCF_000181295.1 Otolemur garnettii
CTTAAGGACAGAGATTTTTTTTTAATTTTCAAAATTCTATTATTAATAGGTGAAACTGAAACCAGACTCCCCAATCCATCTGAGTGTTAGTGTGCAAATGCCAACATAGTGAAGAAGAAACATAAAGTCCCCCTACTAGTAGGTGACTAGTTTTCATCTCAAAGATTCCTAAATTTATCTCAGAAACCTCCATGGATCACAAGGTCTACTTTGAGGACCAATGGTATGGGGAAAAGAACAAGATCTGTTCAAGAAGATTAAATTACTTCACCATCTTCTAATGTTGTCTTGATGACTTTGATTTTTTTTTCTGCTTACCACCCACCTCCCAATAAGCCAATGGATTCTGGTTTCCACTTACAAATATTCACAATCTTTCCATTGATCTCCAGATAAATGACAAAACTCTTCACGTGGTATCGATATCCTTCATTACCTGGATTATGTCTGTCTGTCCTCAACTATTTTTTCAAGATTAGAAGCATTACACTCCTTTACTCAACATGTAACATCTCTTTATTCTTACAGGCTTTTCAATAGTTCTTGCTTTTACTCAGATAAGTTTACCTCTCCACTTCTCTTTATTTGAATCTTTTATGCTCATTCAGAAGGGCTCCAGTTATTCTAGAGCCTTTGTTGATTTTTCTATACTAAGAACTTGTATAGCTTTTTGTACTTTTCCACAGAAAGAATAAATTTTAGCATGCAATAATTTTGTTTATTGCAATGTTCCTTCTGTGCTAACTACACCAGATTATAAGCTCTCAGGGGACAAGTATAATTTTTTTTACTAAAGTTTCATAATTTTTATTATAGAAGAACATTTGAAAGATAAATTATTGCTAATGTCAATTGCTAATATTAGTTATTTCTTAAATCCTAACATGTTTTTATGTGAATGCTTAAAAATACCAATGAGGTGAAAAAAAGTGAAATGGAGATAGAAAAAAAAATCCTATGGATGAAAAGATACCTATATTGATATATTCACCTACAATTTTTTTTAACATCAGGTGGCTAGTGAGAACTTAGGGGAACATGTGTAGAGATTTTGCAAAGTTTTATAATTTTCACAGGACAAAATAAATGTGATATTCCACCTTGATGCCATGAGCCATGATGTGTGTCCCTCTCAATGTGTCCTAACAATAAAGCTATATGATATCCAGAGTTAAACCAGGAGATTTTATTTATTTCATATTTCAATTACCAGTTTGATGCAATAAAAATCTAAAATTCAAATTTAAAGATTCAGAAAATAATAGTGCATTTTTAATAAATCT
>NW_003852735.1:293494-294358 GCF_000181295.1 Otolemur garnettii
CATTTATTTTATTTTAGAAGCAAGTCTAGAATGAAAATCTAGAAAAACTCACAGGAGAAAAGTTCTCTGGATGAGGATATGGTCTTAATTTTGGTTAAAACCATATCAAAAATTTTCTATCAGGCCTTTATATTTAAATATTTCATTGCATATAATAGTAGAAACATATTTTCTAATTTGAGTTGGTATAGCCACTGGTGACTAACTTTAATGTTAAATTTTTTAAATGTTATCTAATTTTTGCTTTAATTTTCATTTTTCTATTTACCAGTAGATTAATAGACTTAGTGTCTTCTGAAAAACTTTCCTTTAAAAAATCCTGTTTTAATTTTATTTTGTGAAAACTACCACCAGGTATTTCCTGCTTTTTTAAAAATGCCTTTTATTTTAAGGTAAGATTCTTTCATACATAAAGTATTTACTTTTTTTCTTTTCACTCTGGCATTTTCTGCTTATCTTTTAATGTTCTATATTTACATGAAAATTTAAAAGTTAACAAAATTCAGTATCTCTATCTTTTCCATTATAAATTCTGAGAAATATTGGGGAGGTAATTAATAAATTAAAAGGATATCCCCCCTTTTTGAGAATTACTATTAAAAGTAATTAAAATAATGCTGGCTATTCAGCAGCAAAAACATTATTGGAGCCATGATATATTTAATATTTTTTAAATTTTAAAATTAACTATTTAAATTCCTTTTAAAATTTAAGTAAATACTTGTATGTCTCTTAAAAATTTTCTAGTGTAAATAAGTCTCCAGATAACTTAATAGTGATTTTCTACAACAAATATAGTAAACATTTAGTCATAATCTGAAACTTCTCTAATATCCACTCGGTTTACTTACAAATGTGTTTTAA
>NW_003852735.1:295956-296814 GCF_000181295.1 Otolemur garnettii
CATTGCACAAAAAATAAATGGAATGGATGGGATCAATTCAAGGCTACAAACACAGCATACCATCATAAATAATTTACTTTTTGATTCGGTACTTTTATCCCAGTATGTAATTATGCATTTACTGTTAAAAACACTTTGACTGAGGTGTGTCTACCCTACTAGTCCATAATCAGAAAAAGAGAAAGGACATTGTAACAAAATTTTATCATAACTTTCACAGACAAGGTTTACTCAAATGCTTACTAACTGCAATTAACTACTTGAGAAAAGGTAAATTCTTTCAATTTCAGCATCTCATCTGTAAAGTTTAAATACCAGTAATATCCAATACATAGTATTCTGTAGAAAAGCAATGAAATAAAGCATGTAAAACATTTAACAAAAGGTCTAGAGCTTAGTGAGCAATCAATGTATTAGCTCTTTATTGAAGACCTGCCCTGTTTTCTGCTCCAAGTTGAATGATTTTAAAATACAAATAAAACTTTGTTTCTGTTCTGGAGTCCCTGGTCACCTACATCGTTGTATATTAAGAGAGAGATGCAGATAAACCATAATTATAATACATACTTTTTCAACACAAGTTTGCATTTTAGGATTGAAGATAAAAATATTAAAGATAAGATAAAGAACAAGCAATACCCTCTATAGAGCAGAGAGCTTGCAATTGAATAGTTGAATAGGTATCTAATGAGATTATTTTTTAATTCTTGAGGATTCATTCAGAATACAAGAAACCAGGTTATACTGATTACATTTGTTAGATAAAGTCCCTCTTATAATTGTGTCTTGCCCCCAAAATGTGTGTCACACACTGAGACCCCACCCCCTACCTCCTTCCATCTCTCTGCTCTTCCTTTT
>NW_003852735.1:300770-302204 GCF_000181295.1 Otolemur garnettii
TATGACCAGAGTGGTGATAACATAGTATTAGATGGTGGTAGAGAGTTAGGGAAATATAAACTTTGCTAATAAATATCTTTTAATTAGTAATATGATCTGTATTTTCTTCACTCATTTAGTGAAAAATAATGACTAATATTTATACATAATGAAAGCATCTTGGCAGTAGGCATGGTACTAGAATTTCTTTCTGCAGTAGATCCTTGGTCTTGGAGATTCTAAGAATGTATCTATGAACCACAGAGATCAGTGATAAGATAGGATTTATTAAGATAGCAATAGGGAGGAGGGGAGAGGCACCTGAGCCTCTGGCAGAGGGGCGGAGACCCAAGTGAGAAAACCCTCCCTGAGTCTCTCCTCTAGGGGCTTTGTACTGTTTGGGGAATTATACTTGGCCAGGACTTGAGAGACTTCAATATTGATTAGTGACTGAATGTGGTTATTAACAAATGAATGTAATTCCTAGCTTACATGAAATCTTAGAAATTTGCTTTTCTTCTGTATTCAGGGAGTGTAGTTTGGAAAGAAAAAATATCTATTTATTTAAGGCCTGGAAAATGGGAACCCTTGTACATCCAAAATGGGGGAGCACTGTATCAGGCTGACCTCCAGCACGTTTTCAAAATTTTCCATCTACGTTTTGAGTTGTGCTCTTACCCAACACCTACCATACTCCTGAAATTACCAAAGTGGTTTATGTAAGTTTAAATTATTTTGAAATAGATAAGTTTAATTAGGATCATTAAAAAGATGAAATCAATGATTATTGAGAGGAAGCAAGATAAAGTTTTATAGAAAGTAGGAAGCTGCTTCGAAAGAATGTATCAATCCAACTTGAGAAAAAATGCTGAGCAATAAACATTTTGAAAAATAGAAAATTATTTAAGAAATTCTAAAAATTTCTATATAGAGATTTATTTGAAAATATAAATTTTCATTCTCATATAAAAATAGATATTGCTACATGAGTGTGTTATATGCTTTTATTATGAATTAGTAACCCAAATTGGTACATCATATTTAAGTAGAAGGGTAGACTTGCATCAGAACATTAGTGTAAAAATTGGTAATTATACATATTTTTCCAATAGGTTAACTATTTTAATAAACAATACTGAAGTATCAGTAGATTTTCCCTACAAATCTATACTTTAATTGTATAAATAGCCATTAGAAATCAATGGTAATTCCATGAAATCATTTTGGCATCTAAGTTTTTTTTTAAATTAACCTATTTCCATACCCTAGGACCTTTAAGTCTTCTCTTATGTCTTCTACGCAGCTTGCAACTGAGAAGGAGAAAAAAGGTGAAGAGTCATGCACTTTTACTTCCCTCAGGCATTACTAACAAAGCTCCATTCCATGCACATTTCACACACAAACATTACTTCAAACCAGAGCCTTGGAAAATAGTTTGGTGGTATGCTCAGAGGG
>NW_003852735.1:305777-307505 GCF_000181295.1 Otolemur garnettii
TGAGACTATTTAATATTGCATGTCAGGCTGGTCCAAGTACATTTCCTTGCCAGTGTCAGATTCTTCCGTATTCTCAGAGGGACACTTGGTACCCTATTCTCAGTTTTCATTCATCCACTCCCACTCCTTGCTGCAGAGCTCTGTATACCCATCTATTTGGTCCTATAGGCCTTGTTATTTCCCTATCTTGTGTGGGCCACATCTCTACTTCTGCTGGAAGATCATGTATAATCCTCACTAAACTAGGAGAAAGTAAGCAAATTTCATATTACTGATACTTCCTAGCTCTGGCACCAATGCCGTAGAGAAATGCTTGTCTTCAATGTTTCTCAGGCTGTTTCTACACCACTCTCCATCCCTGTTGCACTAAGGGTCTCATGGAAAAGCAATGTCATGGAAAATAAGCACACTTATTGAAATTGTGTTTTAAATAAAGGTGGCCATCTGTTCACTCAGGCAAAATGGTGAGCTTCTTTATTTGGGGTTGGTTTATATAGGGAATTTTGTACATGCACACAGTACAGCATTGACCTCATTGATCCATTTAAACATCATGTGATTACCTTGTAATTAGCTTCCAATAATCTACTTAACATACACCTTTTGACATAACCCAATTTAACATAACTTAATAAAGAACATGTTGTCAATCATTACTTTCTTTGTTCTTATCTGATGAAGCCTGAGACTATGGGGAAATAAGGTAGATTGAATACCTGCCCTTGCTAACCTTGCCGTTTGGAGGCTGTTACTTTGAATCATTAAGCAAGGCATAAAGAAATTTCTTGGGCATACAGGAATTTGTGTGCAAACCACTGCTCCCATGTAGGCCTTAAGTCAGGGGGGTTTTGCTGGAAACTTTTATAAGGAATTTTCAGGCTGGACTTCTCAAAAGCCTTTCACAAGCCCAAGTTTCATCCGTGCCATTAGATACTTGTATGCATTGGGTAAATTCCTCTTCTCTTGAGGTCCCTGAGCACATTTCCACTCCTGGACCTATCAGCAAGTGACCTTCGTTACTACCACAGATCAGGAAAGGTTACTGATGGGTATCTGGCCAGTTTTCCAAAGGGCTTTTTTATTGGCCTTATAAAGTCAACTTTAACTCCTTAATGCAGTAAATGCTATTCCAGCCAAAGCCATGGTCATGTTAGGCTCACAAGAAACCCAGCCACATGGGATTCTGCATCAGTTTCTTACAAGTATGCCTGCACAAAGTCTTTTCACTGCTCTCTCTCAAACGGCTTTTTTGGCCAAGGTATATAGGCATTTCACCTATACATCCCTCCAGTATTTGTCACTTATTAAGGATTTATAAGGTTAATGCCAAAACCCTACTCATCAATAGGGTTAAGGTGAAAAACCAATGTTAGGTTTCCCGTGGTAGAAAGATGAATGCCACCACAATAGAGATTTCTCCTAAGACCCATTTTCACAAAATGATCTTTCTCATTCTCAAATTATTTAAAGCATTATTTAGAAAATCACTTTCAAGTATTGTGCCTATTTTGCCTTGATGTCTAGAATAAACTTCTGGTCTAAACTCCTATTTTCAAGAAAATGCTGAGAGATAACTAATATATATGCTGGATATATCTGGTGATTTTAAAATTAGGATAATGGATATTGTAAAAGGAGAAAGCAGACTAAATGGGGAGGGAGAAAGGAATTCCTAGTGAAAGAATATTTAACACAGAGACAAAATTGAATGTTAATACTGGAAGAGGT
>NW_003852735.1:308017-308566 GCF_000181295.1 Otolemur garnettii
CTGTAGTCCCAGCTACTCAGGAGGCTGAAGGCAAGAGAATCGCTTAAGCCCAGTAGTTGGAGGTTGCTGTGAGCTGTGGCCACAGAACTTTACCACAGGCAATAATGTGAGACTCTGTCTCTTAAAAAAAAAAAATCTAAAAAATATATTTTAAAAAAAATCTTAATTATGTTGTAAATACTATGAAGTGCTTTCATATTGCTACAAGTGGGGTTAAGGCGAGAACTAAAAACAAACCAATAAGAATATCCTTAATGACATACCTCTAAATAGTATTTTTTAGGGGAATATCATGATGTTATAAATAGATAGTATTCCCCTTCCTGTCTCACTCTTACTCTCTCTTATAATCTTTCTTACAATCCGGCTAATGAGAATTACTTGCAGCTATACTTCAAATAGAGGGAAATTTATTAGTATATATGCATGTTTCTTTTGTGTTTTGCTTTCCTCTTTTGAAAAATTTCTGTTGAAGACTTTATTTAGTACCTCTTCTTTATAAGAGGACTGTTAGATTATATCAGTATTGAAAATAGTCATTTTTTTCCC
>NW_003852735.1:308798-315273 GCF_000181295.1 Otolemur garnettii
AACAACCTGGATGAAATTAAAAAGCATTCTCCTAAAGGAAGTATCTTAAGAATGGAAAAACAAACACCATATGTTCTCAATACTATATAGGATCTAGTTGATCAACTCTGATACACTCATATGGAAGCAAAACTCACTAAGGTCAGGTAGAGAGAGGGAGAGAAGGGGATCGATAAATCACGACCCAACAGGTACATTGCACAAGTATACCGCACACTTTCTGGGTGACGGACACGTGGATAACTCTGACTTGAACCTTCAAAAGCAAATTATGTGGCCAAAAGGTATATATTCCCATTATAATCTGAATTAAAAAAATAAAGCTGTTAATGTGCTTGTGAGCTTAGGTGTGTTCTCTTGCACATCTGTCATTTCTAAATGAAAAGTGATGACTCTAGCTGTTGCCTTTCATCCTAGACCCAGGAAAAACCCCTTTGGAGCAGAAAAATTTAAGATGAACTGTAGAACCATCTTTATTTTACTTCTTCTTTTTATTTATTTATTTATTTATTTTTTGAGACACAGTTTCATTATGTCGCTCTTAGTAGAGTACTATGGCATCACAGCTCACAGCAGCCTGAAACTTTTGGGCTTAAGCAGTTCTGTTGCCTTGGCTTCCCAAGTATCTGGGACTACAGGCATCTGCCACAACACCCAGCAGTTTTGGGGGTATAGTTGTCATTATGTTGGGCAGGCCCAGGCTGGGTTCGAACTCATCAGATCCGGTGTATGTGGCTAGCACTCTACTTGCTGAGCTATAGGCAGCTAGCCAACTTCTTTTCCCCAACCTGATGTAAAAATTGGCACCACAAATAGTAATATTGCTATTAAAAAAAAGAAAAAAAAACAAAGTACATGTCAGTAAATTTTGGACCTAGCAATTGTAGTGAAAAAACTGTTACAGGATCTCAGGAAAACAGCAACTTATTTTCTTTACTACAAAAATATTTGGTAAAATTCTACTTGTGATATTTTGAAAGGCAGAAAACATCCACAATATATTTTTAAAGTAGAGTTTAGACATCTTGGGGCAAAATATTGAAATCCTAAAGTGGTTTCTACTAGTTGTATTTTCTAGTTACTACAAGAAATGATAAGCTCAAAAATAGTATTTGCCAGTTTCTACACAGAATTTTGAGCAAATATAGAAAACCTAGAACTTGTAGGTTTAGAAAATAAAACTTCTTTTCACCAAATAAAGTATGACTTTATTGTATAGGAAAGAAAAAGCCCAAATCAGGTGTCTTGATTGAATATCTTTAGTTATTATTTCTAAAAAGAATTAGTTTTAAATAAACCCTTTAAGCTAGATAAAAGTATCCAAAGAAAAATGTGGTCTCACAGCAGGCTGATTGACTCAACAGGACTATAATTAAGTTTAGAAAGAGAAATGCTCTGAAAATAATTGAAGATGTGGCTGTTGGCACATGGAATTGCCTGTAATTCAAGACTTATAAAACCAAAACATTAGTGAAAACTATCTTGTCAAAACTACTGTCAGTCAGATCATTAGACACTAAAATTCTTTAAGTTATAAAAAGGTTCTGGCCCCAACTTTTCAAAGATAGGACTCGGTTAAAAGTATCCAATGTACACAGCCCTTCTATGAAACTAATACATACTTCTCAAATGAAGGAAACAACTTAATTCTAGCCCAAGAATATGGGGAGGGGGTGGGGAAGGGGAGGGAAGAAGGGTGGCTGGGTGGTGGGAGGTTAACCGGAAAGATCATCTATATTTCTGTCTAACAAGGGTACAAGTGAACTTTTCTAGAAATAGAATGTAAACGTTTTGACACAATGACTATGCAAATTACATGAAATCTATGTGAACCAGCTTGATGAAAGTGTTTCAAAATGTATGTGAAAACACTACACTGTACTCCCTGTTTGCATTAATGTATAGAGCTATCATTTAATAATAAAAAAAAAAAAAAAAAGACATTCTCAAGCTCCCCAAAAGGAATATCCTTTAAGGCTTTTAAATTTGACTGAGATGCACGAAGCTAAAAGAAAGAATTTCCTTATTGCCAAGATGTCTGATAATAGAAGCTCGGTCTATCATTTGCGACAATGTAGATGGAACTGGAGGACACTGTGTTAAATGAAATAAGTTTGCACAGAAAGACAAAACATGCGATTTTCACTGATATGTGGGAGCTAAAACAAAAATAAACTCACGGAGAATGACAAGAATGATGATTACCAGAGGACCACTAAGAGTAGTGAGCAGGGGCAGGGTGGGGACAGATAAGGAGGGGATGCCAAATGATTACAGCAAGATGGAATAAATAAGATCTAGTATTTAGGGTGACCATAGTTAACTATCATTTACTGTATCTTTAAAAGTAACTAGAGGCCCTGGCGCCTATGGTTCAGGTGGCTTAGGCGCCAGCCACATACACCTGAGCAGGCGGGTTCGAATCTAGCCCAGACCCACCAAAAAACAATGATGGCTGCAACAAAAAAAATAGCTGGTCATTGTGGTGGGCACCTGCAGTCTCAACTACTTGGGAGGCAGAGGCAAGGAGAATGAATTGCTTGAGCCCGGAAGTTGGAGATTACTGTGAGCTGTGATGTCACGGCACTGTACCCAGGACGACAGCTTGAGACTCTGTCTCAAAAAATAAATAAATAAATAAAAGTAACTAGAAGGGTGGAATTGGAATTTTTCTAAGCACACACACACAGAGTAAATACTTAAGGTGATGGATACCGCAATTACTCTGATTTTATCATTATACATTGTATCCTTGCACCAAAATATCACCTTCACCCTATAAATATAAACAATTATTCTATACCCATAGTAATTAACAACATAGAAAACTAAAAAGAAAAGAATAAACTTAGCATAATAAAAAATATATTCCCTTCATCACAGAGTAGAGATATATGATAATATCTGTCCAAAATGATTAGACATATGACTTCTATAAATCTTGGAAGGCTAACAGTTACTTGTTCCATACTTAAATGTTGAGCATCAAAGGAAGGAATTAACTTATAATTTTGGTATGTCAGACTCCACATCAAGAGGAGCTTGATCAAAGGTTTCATAGATAGGCTGGGTGCTGTGACTAACACTTATAATCCTAGCATTTTGGTGGATCACCTCAGCTCAGGAGGTTGAGACCAGCTAGAGCAAGAGTGAAACTCCATTTCTACTAAAAATAGAAAAACTAGCCAAGCATTTTGGTGGGCAAAGTCCCAGTCACTTGAAAGCCTGAGGCTAGGGGATCTCTTGGCACAAGAGTTTGAGGTTGCTGTGAACTATGATGCCAGGGCACTGTACCCAAAGTGACAGAGTGAGATTTTGTGCCCCCAAACAGAATTTAAACATTAAACCTGATGCCATGATTTTAACAAATCTTTTTGGGACCTGCATATTTTGTATTTCAGAGAGACTTGAATGAGTATACAGATCATGACAGGTAGAACATAATTTAAAAATATTTACTCCTATTTTTCCTTGATGACAGAAATATACTTCCTAAACTTTGTGAACTCAAGCATGTAACTTGCTTAATGAATGAATGAAACTGTAACAGAAGCTAAATGATCAGAGGCTTAAAAATGGTTTACATGGCATGCTGTGTGGTATTTCTGCAATCATTATAAAAATAAGATTTCCTGAATATGTGGTTACCTATTGGTTTAACTTTTAGAATGAATAAGAATGTGGCAAAGACACATTAGCTGATCTACGGACTCGAACCATAAATTTAGCCTCTAGAATCTGGGCAGAGAACTTAGTCAAATCTAAAATCAATGATATAAAATAATTATTTTTTAAATTTTTACAAATCTATTCATATCCAGAAAGATTAAGTCCGTAGTGAAATATCTTTAAAAATAATTATGGAGTAAAAATAATGCAATTGAGAATATTTTCTCCTTATTTTTCAGGGAACTGTACATTAGAATCTTATAATCCAACATTGTGTTTCCATTGACATGTTTAATAATTTATATTTCTTGAGAAATTTATCTAAAAAACTCAACTTTTTAGAAGCTCAAATTAATCATCCTTGTAATCAAGACAACGTGGTATTGGCAAAAGCTTTTATCAATGGAAGACAGAGAATAAAATCCAGAGTCAGACCCATACACATATAGTTAACTGATTCTTGACAGAAGTATAAAAGTAATTCAATGTCAAACAGATATGCTTTTTGAAAATATTGTCATTAACTCAAGATGGATCAAAGAACTAAGTATAAGGTATAAAACTTTAAACTTAATTTTATCATTTATGGATGTGATAACTCTTACCAAAAGTTTCTTTTTTTTTTTTTAATGGAAAGCCTAATGTAACAATAAGATATATAGGCTTAGAAATACACAGACTGAAAAGTATTTTCCCACTTGTCTTCAACTTGATTTGTCTGTTCACATAAATAAGATTGTAAGAGTTAACATTTGCTTTTTCTGGCTAAATACTTTGAAAATTCCTGTTAATTTATTTGTGTTAACAAGTAAAGTATTGAACTTTTTCTCATCAAAACTAGCTTTTTTCTTAAATTATCAGGGTAAACTTGCAAAAGAAAAAAGAAAAAGAAACAAAGAGAGAGAGAGAGATGAAAACAGTCATTCCCACATTCAGTTAGGCAAAGTTCTTAGGTACAACAGGAAAGATGAGTTTTAAAAATATATAAATATGAATTTCTTAAAGTTTAGAAAATTTGCTCTTCAAAAATATTTTTAAGAGAATTACAAAACAAGACACAGTAGGATACAATATTCATAGTTCACATATCAGATAAATGACTTGTATTGAAAATATGTTAAGAAAAGCTTTCAAAACTCTACAACAGGTAAGTTTTTAAACTATTATGATGACAAAAAGCTCTTTCTGCATTATATAATTCATCCATAAAACAAGAACACTTGTAACCCCTAATACTTTGAAATAAAAATTACCAAAGGCCCTAAAGAATAACAAAGAATCCCACCAAAACCAGGGAAATGATTTGAGCAAAGGAAGTATAAGAAAAGCAAGTAAGTAAATGAGAAGATAATTCAATATGATTACAAATTAGTGAAATGCAAATTTAAATAACAATCTGATACTAGCATTCATCATTAGAATGGGGGAAAATGTAACACTTATATTTAGCTGGTGATAATGCAAAATGGTACGGCCACTTTGACAGACAGTTTGCCATTGTTATATAAATGTAAACCTACATTTACCATGGAACTACAAATCATATTGCTCATTGCTTGCTCGTTGATGAAACTCATTCATGCAAAAATATGTATGAAATACTTATAGAAGCTTAATTTGTAATTGGCCAAAAATGCAAACAGTATTACAATTACTTTTGTGTTTTGTTAAGTGCTATCTCCATTAATAGTATATACAGCCCCAATAAAATATTTTTATTTCTAGACATATGCCTCCATACTACTGAGAATATATTAGGAATTTAACATAGTGCATTGACATCATGATTCCATTTAAAAGCTTAAGTGAATTGAGTTGTGCGCAAGAGGAAGAGGAGTGAAATCTCAGCTAGAAACTTGAAAGGAACTTGTGAATTATACAAAATCAGAAAGTGCATCTAGGGTTTTCTATAAAAAGAATGTGCAATTTTATTTCCCTTATGAGTTTTCATGCTTATACCAAGTTCTCAGAATATTTGGGATATTTTTAATTAATTCAGTAATCATTTTTCTAAAAATATCAATGCATGAATTTGCCAGTGTATTTCAAGATATTATGGGGCTAGGTAGTTCTATTCAGGCTATATTACTTTACCTTCACATTTACTGAACTTCTGGCACATTATAAGCACAATAAAAAAAAATGTGTATTTTGTAATTTATATTTAGATATCATTGTGATGATCTCTATTTTAATCATAATTTATTTCTCCTATGAACATTCATTTTAGCATCCTCTAAAGGTACATACCTTTGTGTACAAAATATTGTGTAAGTCCTTTTCAGTGTCTTGGTTACACACCTCTCGTCATACACAAAGCAATATGTGGCATAGCCAGTTAGCTTATTTATAGTCAAGTAAAGATAAAAAAAATTGATTCATTCCACAGATATCTTATGAACAAAACCTTTCCCTGAAATAGTTATTTCTATAACACACAATAAAAGATGACTTTCATGTACAGACTGATTTATTAGTTGAAAGCTCTAGATTCGGAGACACGCTTGATCACATGGAGTTACTTTCCAGTCATGTTCTAACATGATCTATTTTTTAAATATTCTATACTAAAATCCTGCTATGTTTAAAATTTCTCTATTTCTGAAATAACACATTATTAAATGCTGTTAATCACAAGTAATTTATTCTTGCATACATGTCGTAAGTTGGAAATATACATATTGACATACAAGAATAGGTTTAACAATTCAAAAATATCTTAAATACATGAAAATCTAACAAGTGAAAGCTTTTCACTGCTAATTTAGTAGGAAAAACCCAAACCAACTCAAATTTATTTGTCATC
>NW_003852735.1:316374-318921 GCF_000181295.1 Otolemur garnettii
TTTCTTTGGGTTCTATCACAAATTACCATAGTCTGAGTGGCTTGTAAACAACAAAAATTTATTTCTCACAGATCTAGAGTCTGTGAGGTCCAAGATAAGGTGCAGGCACTTTTGGTGTTCAGTTAGGGTCTCCTTCTTCACACATAAAAGGCCAAATTCTCACTATGTCCCTATGTGGCAGGAGGATGACAAAGTTCTCTGGGGCATTTTTTTGTAAAGTTACTAATCCCATTGACAAGGACTTTGCCCTCATGTCCTAATTGCCTTTGAAAACTATTACCTTGTGGGTTACAATTTCAACATATGAATTTTGGAGGGGACACAAACTTTCAGATTATAGTAATGGGTAATCAATGTCCCAAATGCTATTATGGAAAACCTTGGACTTACAGGGTAAGAAGTTTCTCCAGTGTAGATATGCTGTTAGTAATTGCTGGACAGCTGCAAAGCCAGATTGTTCCTGTCAAATAAAGAGCACTTCCTGGCTATCCAACCCCAACATTTATTTTTGGTCATAAGTAAAAACTATATTTATTGTAAATATACTGCTGGTAGATGTCTTCATACTATAATTAAATAGTAATCTATATAAGTAAAAATATACTCATTTTCTATTTAAAATTTTGAAAGAGAGCCTTTTAAAGTGTTAGGAGTTGTTACATATAGTTCTAAATCCACTCCCTCTGGAACATATCCATTCCTCCTTTCAATGTAATTTTTTTTATGGTACTGTCATAATCTTTATTTAACTTATAGCCTAAATTTTAATGTTAATTACCGCAAATACACCAAATCTAAATGTGTATGAAAAAATATTTATAAAAGTACTTATATCATTCATGTATATGTATGTATACAATATGTAGATATATACACTGAGCATTTTTACATATATCAAGAATAATCATCTGAGTAGGTGACTAGGTTCTCAAATATTATTTTCTTTAAATGGTCTCAAGATACATCTGCCACTTATGATAACCACTCATCATTCACTTATGGTAAGCCAATACTGATAGTTATTCTACCTCCTGGTGTAGCCCCAAAGTTTATTCCTGCAGGGTGAGAATCTGGTACAATTATAATAAATAAATACAATTATTTATTAACATTGCCAGTATTAAGCATGTTGTGTTTCCTTGTTGAATTGCTTCAATTCCAGTTGAAGGGCTCTGTTCATGCTACTTCCTTCTGCCTTTAGAAATTATTTGGAATGTAACTGATTTTTTTTTTACAATTGTAAGGTCAAATAATTGTAATAATATCAACTTCAAACTCTATCTTTGATCTTGAATACCTTCAAATGGTAAAATAGAATCTTGGAGGTAACTTACCAAATGGTTAGCACCACACATCTAAATATGCCTTTTCCCCCTAAAAGCAGAAGTGTGTGTGTTACTGGAAATATTGCAGTGTAGAAATAATAATTTTTGAAAGTTACAAATCATTTTACTTCTATCTTGAACAGAGCATTATCTGGTAATACATCGAATCAGCCTACTCCTTAAGCAGTGCAATGTGGTTCATGACACACAAAGTCACTACCTGGAAGGTGGGAAGCAGCTTACTTTGCATTATTATTATTATTATATTCAGAATGAAGAAATTTCATTTTCAGCAACTTATTTTTTAACTATGAGGGAATATCTAAGTATATTCATGTCAGTGGATCTCCAGAAATATTTACTAAAATTTATTTTTAGGGATTCTCCCAGAATTCCATGGGATAAAAGACTGCTTTTACTTTTTCTTCCCAGAATAAAATCACTGTTTGGTAGACACATATGTAAGTCTCTGTGAAAGTGCAATGATCCATATCCCTGCAAATTAAAATGTATTCTAAAGTTAGAAGCAAACTGGAGAAGAAACTCCTGTCTGAATGGTTTGTGGAGGGCAGAGAAAAAGCAAGAGGGAGAGACGGAGACAGAGAGAGAAAGACAAAGGAATTTCTAGATCGATAGTTGTAAAACAATTGCCCAAAATTTAATTTGTGTTTGATTTCCTAAACAAGGAGACAACATATTAATTGATAGCTGAAATTAAATAAAACTTCTTTCTTAAGCTTTATGTAATTTGCTTTCACATTATAAGATCATGATTATTATAGATATAGTAATATGAATAATACATTCAATCTAGTAATATAGTATTATTATACTCACTCTTTTACTTCTTATAAGTTCCATTGATTGGTTTTTCTGACCTGGTCTGGGCTTAACTGCTCTGTGATAATCTTACTCCCATTTTTGTGATCACAGAGCAGATTGGAATAGAATATCCCCTTGTAAGATAACTCAGCCTTCCAACAGTTCTGGCTCACATATTTTATTCTCCAGAAGGCTACCAGGGGCATATTTTGATGGCCAGATAGCAGGACAAAATGGGCTGGAGAGGAAGTTCTACTGTGCAATTGCCTTTCCAGCCTCAGCTTCTGTCATTTGCTAACATTCTATTGCAGAAGCAAATTACATGTGTGGAACAAAGCACCCCATCTTCAGTGGGATCATTGATTTGATTCATCTGTACACTACAACTCCTTCACCTTTT
>NW_003852735.1:319286-321798 GCF_000181295.1 Otolemur garnettii
GCCCTCTCCCTCCCTCCCACTTGAATTCCAAGAAGTCTTGCTTTCTAACAGGATGAATGATTCTGAGTTCGTTACTATTTGTCTTATTCAGAAGCCTAGTAGGAAGATAAATTGTATAGATGTGTTGTCATCATAGGATCTTCCATTAAGTGTATTTTATTGATACACAATAGTTGTACATACTTTGGGGGTGCATACGATGTATAAAGATCAAAGCAGTATAATTGGGATATCCATCACCTCAAACATTTATCATTTGTATTGAGAACATTCAAATCTTCTAAGCTATTTTGAAATATACTACAAATGATTGACAACCATAATTATCCTAATGTGCAAATATTAGAACTTATTTTTTCTATCTAACTGTATTTTTGTATCCAGATACACTTTTACTTAAGGAACATTTAGATTATCAACAAATTACGTCACAGAATTGAGTAAAAAAACAATTCCCCAACACTTTGTTTTGGTAAGCTGAATCAAACCACTGCTTACCAGACCTAAGATTTTTTATAGTTACAGATGTCAGGTAAGACCTTATCAATATTGCCATCTGTTTGGTTTTCAGTGATTAATTATATATTTTTTAAATAAGAGTAAAATTTATGAAGACTTCTTGTCAGATATAACATTACTTACTTTGTTAAAGTTCAGAATATTACGGGGGTGCACATATTTTGGTTACATAGTTTGCTTTTGTATATTTTAACCAAAAGTTGTAAGGGTTCCTTTCACCCAGAAAGGGTACATTACCCTTGTTGGGTGCACGTTTACCCATACCCTCCCTCCTGCTCACTTGAATTCTATGGAGTCTTGCTTCCATATGCGTAAATAAGTGTTGGTCAACTAGTTCCAATTAAGCATTGAACATAAGTGGTGAGCAATTCCACTCTTGATGGAATTCTTGATATACATAACTTAGAAGAGTGGTGTCCAAATCTATCTAGGTTATTGTTAAAGATGCTAAGGCATCATTTTTGTATGTGTGTGTGGCTGAGTAGTAGTCTGTGATGTCCATATACCAAATTTAGGAATCCATTCAGGTACTGATGAGCACTCGGGTTGTTTCCAAATTGTTGCAATTGTGCTGCTATTAACGTTTAAGTGCAAGTGCCTTTATGGTAAAATGACTTTTCTTCCCCCTTTGGGTAAATATCTGGTAGTGGGATTGGTGAATCCAATGGTAGATATTAGCCTAGACAAGAGATTTATGAAGAAGAAACCCCAGAGCAATCACAGCAACAACAAAAATGAACAAATGGTACCTGATCAAATTTAAAAATACTGCACAGCCAAGGACACAATCAATAGACCAAAAACACAAGCTACAGAATGGGAGAAAATATTTGTGTGCTATACATCAGATAAGGGGCTGGTCACCAGAATCTATAAAGAACTCAAGCCAATCAGCAGGGAAAGATCACTGGACTACAAGCACATGAAAAATGCTCAATATCTCTAATCATCAGGGAAAGGTAAATCAAAGTCACATTGAAATATCACGTAACTCTAGTGAGAATGCACTTATCAAAAAACCCCAAAGCAACAGATGCTAGAGGGAATGTGAAGAGAAAGAAATACTCATATACTGTTGGTGGGATTGCAAAGTAGTACAAGCTCCATGGAAAGTAGTATGGAAACACCTCAAAGAATGAATTATGTACTTAATTGTTCCAATAATTTCCGTAGGTCAGTGCATTCTGATAATTGTTGCAGCTTTTCTGCTTCTTATAAGAACTTTGAAAACTTTTTTCAGACAGTAACTGCATAGACTTGGCATGAGATTCCTGTATTAAGTAATTCCTGTTAAAATTAGGCAGTTTATTTTAATGATAGTGTCTCCAGCTTCCACCTCATGTTTATGAAAGGCCATCACCTAGCACTCTCCATGGATGTTGTGCATTTATCAAAGCTATGGCAAAGGGAAGGCCAGAGTTCTCAGTCTCTATGTGTATTATCCCCTCATTATCTGTGCCTCTATTTCTGTCTCTATATCTGTCGCATTTCTACTGTCAGACTTCAGTTCTCCCCTTTCTCAGCCCTGCAGACTTACAGATTTACCTCTCTACTCACCCACTTGACGCAGATGCCACATTGTACATTAGACCACAGCAGAATGGATGTGCTTAGTTCCATGTACCATGAAAACGTGGCACTAATTCCCACCTTCTGCATCAGGCTTAACCCAGATACTTTGCATTCATTCTACATTTCACCTAGTTAAAATTGTAGATCAATTTATGGCATTACAGCAAAGCTCAACCATATTTTCAAAACAAATCATGGTTTCTCTTATCTTTATTGTGGACATATTCAAATTTATATAAAAGTTGAATGAAAAGTATAACTTCTTTAACTTAGCTCTTTGTATCTTTTCCTGTTTTCTCCCTAATCCACAACATCATCCTTATTGAGAAAACAAGACCATCAGAGAGTTTTTGCTTCAAAACTTAGAATTCATACTTGGCTCCTTTGTTATATTTGATATCTAATACCTATATAAATACTC
>NW_003852735.1:322341-333063 GCF_000181295.1 Otolemur garnettii
TTTTTTTTTTTTTTTTGTAGCACACGCTTCCTTTCATTAATCCATCAATGATCAGAGTAAATACTTTTCAACTAGGCAAAGGACTTATTTCATTTCTATGTACTATATATCAGTATGTATATGTCAACCTTACTAAAAAACAAAAAGAGATTCTCTTTAGTTTAGTCAGAAATCAACAGGAAATTTGCAAATCCAGGATACATGGGCTATGGCAGATAAGACATATCCAGGAAAGTTGAGGCTAGGGAAAGCTTTCAGAGGCAACAGGAGGAAGTTGTCTGGAGACAAGAGGGCATTGTTCACAGGGGCTTATACTGAGAAATGATGTCTGTTCCTTAATGGAGACAGTATACCAAGCAAGTGTTCTTGTGAGTTCAACTAGCTGCCCTGTGTATCACATAAAGTACTTAGCAAAAGTTTGATTAGAGGTGTATGTACCTAAGAGCCCTTTGGAAGATTTTTGCAATAGTTCTTATTGTAGGCATGTATGCATTAGGGCCCTCCATTCTTGGCATCCTTGCTATTTTGGGGAGTAGGAGGTTGGCACAAGTGACACCAACTTCCTATGGACAATTTTCATACATATATACCCATATATACCCTTGGAGGGCATAAAGGTACAAATTTAGTATAAAATGATGGCAACTAAATGATTCCATGCATGGCAGTCTGATGAACATTTTTGCAAAGCTAAGACTACCTAGAGGTATTCACATCCATTCTTTTCTTTTCCCTATTTCCTCTTCTTCCCTATCTCTTCTTTTCTTTTTCTAACCTTCAGCTTAAATTTATAAACTCTACTTCTGAACCCAATCACATGTTTCTTTCCTTGCATTTGTCACTTTAAAATTTATTTTCAATCTCTAACTTTGAACAGCAACCAAGGGTACTCTGTACCTAAAATCTTGTGTATGTTTGTTTGGTATTCTTAATTACTTAATCTCCTTTTTTGTTGTGTTGTTGTTGTTGAAATGTTTACTTGCAGGTTTGGCTTTTAAGTAAACCTCCTGATTAGCTCATCAAGCTGATTAGGGATAATCTCTTTCCAATATCCTCAAATGTAAGCACAGAGTAACAGTTCTCCCATATGTCTATTCTTTATTAAAGTCATACTTCGTACGATAAGCTCCATGTTCTTATTTTTTTATGAGGACCGATTGAATTAATTGTCTCTTCAAATAAAAGTTAAATTTTTAACTTATTTTGCTGTTGGTAAAACTGTGTAACACTGATTCTCACACAGAAACTGCCTCTAGATTAGTAAATTCTTATTGATTTTTTTTAGGTGCATCTCTTTTAAACAGTTCTCTCAGGAAAGACACAGCAGCAACCAATGGTACTCTGCTGAAAAAAAAGCAAACCAATAATATATCAATCTCTCATGACAATATTTTCAAATTCCACCTTTATATCTGTAAGTTATCTGAATATAGCTTTAAATAGGCAAAGTAACATCATTGCACTCAGAGTCAGAATTAGCTCATTCAGGTAAGCATGTCACATAGTCCCTTGCTGATTAACTGGGGCTATAGAACTGCTTCATTAAACTTTCTATAGAAAAGCCTGCTAAACAGCTATTAAAAGCAAGCATGACTTCTTAATAGCCCATAGCTTGAGTATGCTGCCCAGCCTCCTTCACTTTTAGGCGCGGAACCAGCTACATGATTTGAAAATCACAGTGGAAAATGAAAGCATGGGGCCCTTTGTTCAAACATAATACATAATTTAAGAAGACACGAGCAGAGATTTAAAACAAGCACGGTGTCTTTTTAAGCATGGGGCCCTGAGCAACTGCATGGGTCATACGGTTATGTAGCCACTCTTGTGGGTATGGTCATTTGTGACTCATATCTTAAAAGAGGAATATAAGCCAACATTTTAAATGCGTTCTGGACTTCAGGACCTGGGCCCTTTTCTTCCATGCTTTTCTGTAATCTAATATTGTCTACAGATTGTTTTGGGAGAGATTGTTTTCTTTTCTTTGTACCACATCTTCATATAATTTCATCTGTAATAGTGTCACCTCTCCTTTCTTATGCTGAACTTCTATTCACACTTTAAGACCCTTTTAAATGTCATATCATTCGCAAAGCGCTCCTCAGTTCATCAAGCATTTTCTCACTGCTCTCTTTCGCCACAGGATAATACACCTGCCTCTAGTATAATGCTGTCTTATGAAAATAGAGTTCTGTCTACCTTCTGAACTATGATCTGTCAGTAGGCTGAGCAGCATTCTTATTAACCTTAGTGCCCCCAGGACCTATTATGTAGGTTGAAATGTTTATCAGCTGTGTGCTGAATTATTAAACATCTGTATTAATAGGTAGCCGGTAAATAATCTTTCGATATTATCTTCCAATCTCATAAATACTTTGAATGTAAGAAACTAATAATGAGTCCTCTTTCCTCTCTGCTAAAGTTTTGATTTTTTGCTCCCAATGATAACTTGCAGAATTTTAATCCTCTAAATGTCTATATTTTATAGTGCTCCATTAAATAGAATGGTGAGAAGACAATTCTATTTTTTTAAACTAAAGTTAAGAAGAAAAATAATAACACATTAAGAAATATTCAAGTTCAATGAATCCTGGCAGAAAATATATAAAACATCCAATTGTAACAGAGAAAGTTCCCTTAATGCACTGACATTTTATTCACACTAACATTGAACATGAGTGGTTATAAAATGTTGAACGTGTGAGTTCAGGATGTGAGCCTGTTCAGTTATGCTGTGTGCAATAGACCATCCTTCTTGGATTCAGTTAGTGTCAAGAATATTTTTAAATGAGCAATTAAAAACAACATAAAACATATTTATGTTGAAAAATAACTTGAATGTAACAGTCATTGGTCTTTTATATTTTATTTGCTACAGTGAAAATGTACAATCCGGTGTGTCTTCTGGCATTCGCTACAGTTCACAGCTAAGATGACATTCATGTTGTGAGGCAATGTGATGTAGTAGGAAAAGCAAGACTGAAGAGTTAGGGACGCTGCATTTGTTTCTTCACCATCAGCTTGTCGTTGGGCTATCTTTGAAGCTTCAGCTTTCTGATCTCCAACATAAGTAAATGGTGTCATATGATGTCTAAGACTACAGTGTTAAACCCATATAGCATCCAAATACAAAAACATTTCTGGTTATAGAAACACATAATTTCCCTCTTTTCTCCCCTTGGTAAATTATTTCATCAGTTTCTAAATAAGAAGTTCAGTTATACAAAAAAATAGGTTGCTGTATTTTCACATTCATTAGAGACACTAAAATGTCTATGATTTTATTGCTAATTATCGAAAGATTTGAATTTTTCTTGGATGTGATTTAGAGACAAAAGTTATCTTCTTTTCAATCAATTTAAATACAAATTAATGTCATAGAATCAAATTATTAATAGCCACTAAACATGTTGTCCAAATATGACAGAGAACACTTAGAACTTAGCAAAACTTAACTACTTTCCTTCTGAGCTCAGAGCTAAGCTCCACTTCTCCATTTCCTCTGAAGTTAATGACAGAGCCATATCTAGTCACTAGTGATTAAATTTGTCCAGCAAGTTCAGAATGACTAATAAAACCTTTTTCTCCCCAGTTGCCCACTAACTGTTAATGTTAAGGTAGATGTGCACAGCACTAGCTTGAAGACTATGGAGTTTCTGTCAGCTTGAATACACCACTCCCACACCACCACCAGTCACATTCTATGGTGGGGATTAATAAATGTTAATTTTGTTAAATTATTGAAATATTAAGGTTTATTAGTTACAGCAGCTCCTTAACTAATTAATAGAGTGAGACAAACTAGAAGGAACACCTTGAAGGTATATGCATTTATGATTATCAAAGTTGGATTTGCTTTTATATTTTTCAAGAGTAGAAAGAATTACATATATTTTCACTTTTACTTTTTTTGAAGTTGCATTTTATTTTTACCATCTTTTGAACAGATTACTTAATGTGTCTATTTTGACAAGAAAAATATCACAGTGACCATATAACATATGGTATATACTATTTCATACTACTTATCCATGTACATACACGGTGTCCTTAAAGTTTGTGTGCAATTTTTTAAATTGTACATGAGCACACGAGCTTTATAAACACCTTATATTATACATTTTGTATTAATTGAAATATTATGGTTCACAAAATTTCTCTCTCTCTCTCTCTCTATATATATATATATATACACATAAATATATATACTGTGTGTATATATATGTATGAAAGAAAGGAGCACATATTTCTTAAATTTATGTATTTTCATTTATGTGGGAAGCATTTTAATATGTCAAGTTTTACCTTTTGGTTTTTTTTTTTTTTTTTTTTTGAGACAGAGCCTCAAGCTGTCCCCCTTGGTAGAATGCTGTGGCATTACAGCTCACAGCAACCTCCAACTCCTGGGCTCAAGCGAGTCTCTTGCCTCCGCCTCCCAAGTAGCTGGGACCACAGGCGCCCGCCACAACGCCCGGCTATTTTTTGATTGCAGCCGTCATTATTGTTTGGCGGGTCCGGGCTGGGGATTCGAACCCGCCACCTTAGGTGTACGTGACTGGCGCCTTAGCTGGTTGAGCTATAGGCGCCGAGCCTACCTTTTGGTTTTGTTGTCATTGTTCACTATTGATTGTCTATGCAGTTTGAAAAGATCTATTTGAAATGTAACCTTGATTTAAGAAATCCAGGTACAAATTTAGGCTCTAGCAACATTGCAAGATATGAGATAATTCATCCAATCTCTAGCATTTCATTGACCACTTGTGCACACAGGATCAAAATGATGAGGTCAGTTTGTCTTCAACTTGTATTCTGTTTGTAAGGAAGAATCAGTCTAGTAAATGCAGTGAATACATATGTTAAGTAAATCAGATTGTAAATGGAGTAATTAGCTTTAAGAATTCATTCTTATTTCCTTGATAATTAGTGCTGTTGATTATAGTTCATATATTTCTTTCTTGGCCAGTTTCAAGTCTTCTTTTGAGAAAAATCTATGTATGTCTTTTGCTCACTGTTTGATAGGGTTATTTGATGTTCATTTTTGAGGATGTCGGAATTATTTGTATGTCTGGATACTAACTCTTTGTCAGATGTATAGTTTGTGAATATTTTCTCCCATTCTGTAGGCATCTGTTGCCTCTGTTGATCACCTCCTTTGTTGATCACCTCTGTTGTTGTCCATACATGTTTTAGTTTCATTAAGTCTCATTTATTTATATAATTTTCTTATTGAGGCACTTGTTTTGGGGGGTCTTATCCATAAATTTGCCAAAACTAATGTTTAGAATAGTTTTTCTTATATTTTCTTACAGAATTTTTGTGGCTTCAGGACTTATATTTAAGACTTTGATACATTTTAAGTTAATCATTGTATATGGTGAGAGAGAGGGTTCCAATTTCATTCTTGTGCATGTGGCTATCCAGTTTTCCTAGCACTATTTATTGAGTAGTGCATCCTATCTGCAGAGTATGTTTATGTCTGCTGTACTGAAAATCCATTGTAGATAGGGCTACCGTTTTATTTCTGTGTTCTGTTTCATTGGTATAGTTGTCTACCTTTATATTATTTCATACAGTTTTGTTTACTATAGCCTTGTCGTATAATTTGAATTTAGGTAATGTAAGACCCCCAGGTTTGTTCTTTTATCTTAAGATTGCCCTGGTTATTTGGGCTTATTTCTGACTCCAAATGGAGTTTAAAACTATTTTTTTCTAGAACGATCAAAATGCCTTTGGTATTTTGATGAGAAATGAATTCAATTTGTAAGTAATTTTGGGTAGTAAGGACATTTGTGATGATATTGATTCTTCCAAACCATACGCAAGGAGTGTTTTGACACTTATTTGTGTTATCTATGATTTCTTTCATCAGTGTTGTTTAGTTCTCCTTGTAAAGATCTTTCACCTTCTTGGTTAGGTATATTTCTATATATATTACTTTATTTGTGGCTGTTGTAAATGGTATTGATTTTTTGTGATTTTGTGATTTGAATAAAAGTTTAACTACTAATAGTATACATAGTAAAAAAATACCAACTTACCTCTGTTAGAATGACCATTATTTAAAGGCAAATGCAAGAAAGAGACAGACCATCACTAATAAGCAGCATAGAGAGAGGACAGCAAACCTGGGCGAAATTAGCAAAGTATGATGAAAGGAATCTGAATTCTCTGGTGCTCAGAAGGTTATCACTGCGACAACTATTTTTTTTTTTCTTTTTCTTTTCTTTTTTTTGAGACAGAGTCTCACTCTGTTGCCCTGGGAAGAGAGCCATGGCCTGGTAGCTCACAGCAACCTCAAAATCTTGGGCTTAAGATTTCCTTTTGCCTCAGCCTCCTGAGTAGCTGGGACTACAACTGCTCACCATAATGCCATGCTAGTTTTTGTGCTTTTAGTAGATAAAGGGTCTAGCGCTTGCTCAGGCTGGTCTCAAACTCCTGACCTCAAGCAATCCACTTGCTTCAGCCCCACAAAGTGCTAGGATTACGGGCATGAGGCATCACGCCCAGCTGCAATAACACATTTTAGTTGCAGTCTAACTCGTCTAAATTAGCAGAAACAACTACTCTGAAACTATCTGAAAGAAAAGTGTGCTTATCAATAAACTTAAAAATTATTTACCCCTAATGAGCTATTCTGTACAACAAGTACTACTTTCAACAAAATTTCCAAGGCAAGTCATTCAGCTCTGTTTTTAATATTGATTATCTAATTTCATTTGAATTTATGTGTGGAATTTAGAGTTGTTTGTCCAATTTATGTAAAAGGACAGTTGAGATTTCATTGAATCGGAAGATCTATTTTTTAAAAATTATGATCTTATCAAATTAAGCTGTGTTGTCTTTGAACATTAGCTGCTTTCCACTTATTTAGATGTTTGATTTCTTTCAAACGTTTTAAAAAATAGTTAAGCTTATTTAAATTTTTTGTATTTAAGCTACAAAAAAAAATTTTAAATTTTTTGTTAAACTTATTTAAGTTTTTTGTATTTGAGCTACTATGAATGAAATTGTTTCTTGATTTCATTTTGAAATTGTTCATTTACAGTTTACAAAGATTCTACTTTTTATTATTGCTCCCATAATCTTCAACCTTGAAATAATTTACCAGTTCTAGTACTGTTCTGCATTCATATGTGAATTCCTTAAAAATTGATATGCAAGGATAATCCATCTGCATAGATTTCCAATTTGTAGGCCATTTGTTTCTCTTCATTTTATGATACATACACCTGGTAAACTCCCTGGTGTTACATTGAATAGAGTAGTAAAAGCAGATATTCTTGTCTTGTTCACCAAAAAGTATGATATGAGTGCAAGCATGATATGAGCTCTTCTATAGATAACTTTTAGCAGATCTAGGAAGTTCTCTTCTATTCCTGGCTTTATGCAGGGATTAATAATAAACCAGTAGGCTGGGTGCGGTGGCTCATACCTATAATCATAGCACTCTAGTGGATTGCCTGAGCTCACAGAGTTGAGACCAGCCTGACCCAGAATGAGATCTCATCCCTAAAAATAGTCAGGCGTTGTGTCAGGCACCTGTAGTCCCAGCTACTTGGGAGGCTGAGGCAAGAAAATCACTTGAGCCCAAGAGTTTGAGGTTGCTGTGAGTTGTGATGTCATGGCACTCTACCAAGAGTGACAAAGTGAGACTCTTTCTCAAATAAATAAATAAATAAATAAACAAACAAACAAACCAGCATTGGATTTATCAAAAGCTTGTCTCTGTAAATTGAATCTTTTGTATTTTGTTGTATTACAATATATTTCAATGGCTGATTTTGAATGCTACATCATGTTTGCATTTGTGAGATAATCCCTTCTGGTGGTAGTGCCCAAATGATGTAGCATCATTTTTATATGTTGCTACTTTCACTTTACTAGCATTTTTAAGAATATGTGTCTCCATTGGTAAAGGATAATTGTCTATAGTTCTCTTACCTTCTGATACTTTTACCTGGTTTATTATCTAGCTAATAGTTGCCTCATGGAATGAATTTTTAAGTTTTTCCTTTTCTTCTATTTTTAAATAACAAATAAAACTGCACATGTTTACATGTAAAGAAAAAGTCACAACACAACATATGTTACTACAAATGTAGTGGGAAAGGAACCATCATACAATGTTGGTGGGAATGAAAACTAGTATAACTACTCTAGAAAATAGTATGGAGATGCCTGAAAGAATTAAAAGTGGACTTAACATTTGACCAGCAATCCCACTAATAGTATCTACTCGAAAGGAAAGAAGTAAATTTATAAAAAAACTTATAAATTTACTTTTAAAATTTACTTTTTATAAAAAAAGACACCTGCACTTGAATGCTTATCATAGCACAATTCACAAGTGCAAAGATATAGAACCAACCTATCCATCAGCTGAGTAATGGATAAAGAAAATGTGGCATATATGTATGTGCACACACACACATGTCATGCAGTACTACTCATCCATAAGAGGGAGTGAAATATATCCACTGAAGTCTCTCAGGAATGGAAAAACAAGTTATCACATGTTCTTACTCACAAGTGGGAGCTAAATGAGAGGTATATATGGTCATAAAGTAACTTAATGGACTTTGAAAAGTAAGAAGGGGGAAGAGTAGGAGAGAAGGGGGAATAAAAATCTGCCTGCCATAGAATGTATACAGTTTTGGTCACAGGTACACAGAAGGCTCTGATTT
Source organism: Otolemur garnettii (assembly GCF_000181295.1). Lineage (NCBI taxonomy): Eukaryota > Metazoa > Chordata > Mammalia > Primates > Galagidae > Otolemur > Otolemur garnettii. The sequence continues at coordinate 331,023 of NW_003852735.1, forward strand.
AAGCATGATACAATTTATCCATGGAACAGAAAAACACTTCAAGCCCCCCAATTTTTTTAAAGAAAAAACGTAATGCATTGTAATGGCTATCTGGAATTAAAATAACTTAGAAATAATTGTATATTTTAATTTCAAATAAAGACAAATAATATAATATTAGAATAAAGATTGCCTTCTATACTGAAAACATTCATAAAATATTTACTTACATGTCTTATAATAATTCTCATTACAATATTGGTTATTAGAGCATGACAGCACTATAACAGTACAAGATTAGTATTTACTAAGACTATATTAGAATGTTGGTTTTAGAAGCTCAAAGCCTATACACTTCCATAATATAATTTACACATTTATATAGCATAAATGAGGTCATCTTTTCCTTTCACTTTCTTACCTTTTATTGAAAGAATATTGCCTTGACAATTGGAAAAATTATTAATTTTATATTTCTCAAAATTTTACATTACAAATTACCCTGGATGCTTATTAAATGATACTTTTCCAGAAAAGAAAGTTAATTATATGGGCTTTGAAGGGGGCCTAAGTATTCCTGGGTTACAAAAAGAAAATAAATTTCCTTTATAGTATGAATAGAAAACTTTAGTGAGCTATACTGAAATAGAAATAGCTGTGATTTCTAAAAATGGACTGTTGGACTGTTATTATATTAAGAAATCACTTAAAATATTAAAAAGACTCAAAAATAAAATTATTCTTATTCACTATGAGTAAACTTTTCAATAAACAGCGCTATAAAAATTAGACATCCACTAATATGAAAAGAAAAAGAAACAATATAAATCTCCCACCTTATAAGAGATGAACTCAAATGCATGATAAGCATAAATTTTAAATGTCAAAATACTACATTTTTAGTAAAATGGTAAAGTCCTTAAACTTGACATCAAGAGTATAATTTGTTTCAAAAAGCTGATAAACTAGATCTCATCAAGGAAAAATATTTGCTTTCTGAAGGGACCCATGTTGAGGATGAAAAGACAGGCAATCACTTGAATGCAAAATCTTAAAAACAAACAAATATATAGAAAAAGTAGAATTAATAGAAACAGAGAGTAGAATTGTGGTTTACCAGGAGATGGGAAGAGGGAGGAAACAGGCAAAGGCAGGTCAAAGGGTACAAATTTTATTGAAATGCGTAGTATGAATAAGTCTAGAGACCTAATGCCCAGCATGAGTACTGTAATTAGTGATATTAGGATGAATACTGAAAATTTACTACGACAGTAATTTTGGGTGCTCTAACGAATATACATGACAACTGTGAAGGAGGATAGATATGTAAATTTATTTAACCATAGCAACCATTTTACTATGCATATATATATATCAAAATATTATATTGAGCACCAAACTATATATATATATAGTTTTATATATATATGTATGTTGGCTATAAAGTTTGTGTGTAATTTAATTGAATTGCACGTGAACTTTATTGCCACCCTGTACAATAAAAATAAATTAAAAAAAAATATGTGGAGCACATGGAAATAAATATTTTCAAGCCATATGCCAACAAGAAAATGTTGGTATGAGACCTCACAATTCAGTGTCTATGGAGCTGACAATTAAGTCCACAAACTCATCCTACGAAACGTGCTACATACCTCCTTGCTGAATATCTCTATGGTCACCCTCCAAGGACTTCCTTTGGGAAGCTATGTGCCAATGCCAGCTATTGAGACTCTTTCTGGAATGGCCATCAGAACTATCATCGTACTACTTTTGATATCCTGAATGTCATCAAAATGTTTTCTTTCTACATTTCCTTTATCTTTGGATAAAGAAAAAGAGTCATGGGGGACCAGATCAAGTAAGTAAAGAGGATGTTCAAATACGGTTATTTGTTTAATGGCTAAAACTCCCTCATAGACAGTGCTGTGTGAGCCAGTATATTGTCAAGATGCAAGAGCCACAAGTCCTTGGCAAAAAGGACAGGCTGTTTTTGTCCAGCTTTTTCACACAGCCTTTCAGCACTTCTAAACAGTACACTGTTAACTGCACAGTTACTACA
>NW_003852735.1:338264-341123 GCF_000181295.1 Otolemur garnettii
TTTTCTGTTGCTCTAATTCTAGCTCTGACATTCCCAAGAAAGCACACAAAAACATGCAATAACAATCCTGATCACTACTCAGCAAGATAGCAAGAAAATGCCATGCGTCAACATGGACACAGCTGTGAGACACTGGCATACCGAAGGTACGAACCTTACCTAGCTGTTTGTACGATCCTGCAAATGTAAGAACATGGTCCCAAGTTTACAAACCTAATTGTCAGAACTCCATTGAATATTAAAACAATAAGCGATCCATTGATAAAGGGGGTGGGTAATTATAAACATGCATTTTACCAAATTGGATATATATGTGATAAAGCAAATAACTGCACAAAAAGATGTCCAACGTCATTAAGAAAATGAAAATTAAATTACAGTAAGATAACAATATACAAGGAAATGAAAATTAAATTACAGTGAGATAACAATTATAACAATGGCTAAAATAAACATAGTGATAACACCAAATGCTGATGAGGACTCAGAAAAATGAGTTGGTTATACATTGCTGATTAGAATATAAATAGTACAGTCATTCTGGAAAACAGTTTAAAAATTTGTTATCAACCTAAATATGCAGCAACTATACGACCTAGCAGTTGCACACTCTGGCATTTTCTCCAGAGAATTGAAAATTTATGTTCACACAAAAAACATACACAGAAATATTATCCATAGCAGAAACAACAGATATGTCCTTCAACAGATGAGGAGTTAAATAAACTATATGGACGTACATATATATAATAGAATTGTCTTCAGCAATTAAAATGAATCAACTACTAATACACATAAGGACCTTGATGAATCCCTTAGGAGGTTATGCTAAATATAAAAGCCAGTACCAAAAGTCATGCATTATATGTTTGCATGTACATAATATATCTGATATTGCAATTATATACAAATGGATATTAGATTTCAAGATCTCAGGAATAGAGGAGCAATAAGCGTGTATGACTATGAGATGGCAACATAATTTCCATAATAGGTAATGGGACTTTTGACCATTGGCTGTATCCATGTCAATGTCCTGATTGTGGTATCATTCCATAGTTTCAAAGCATTTTCGTATTGGAGGAAATTGGGTAAAGGTTACATGGAATATCTATGTATTATGTGTTATATATGTATTATATACATAATAAGTGCATATTTCAAATGATACTTAAGAATGTAAATTTCTTATTATCCTTTGAGACACTTGGAATTTATTTAAAACTTCATTTATTTAAAATAGTATTACCAGGATGTGAGAACAGGGTTCAGATAATAATACAAATTTATTTAATTTTTCTTCTGCTTTATATAATGAGTGTGGTGGCTTTCTTTTGAATAGAGAACAGCTTTTTTAATCAAAAGTGAATTAATGCAGTGCAGAGAGAGGGAAACAGGCAAGCTATTACCTTCAATAAAAGCAGGGCCCTTATTAGCTAATGACAAGGATAGCAAATCAAAGTTAGTAAATGTAATTCCATTATTATCAATATAATCAGAATAGTATTTGAACTCATGACTGGTATGTATAGAAAGGTGATAATTTTATCATTATTGGTGAACGGTGGGGAAAAGAAAAGAGGCAACAGTAAGCTCTGAGAGTAGTACCAGGGTTTATCTCACTATAATCATATATTTTGGATATTATTATTCCCACATGAATAATGAAGAATCTTTTAATTACAAATAAACTTCCTGAAACACTTAGCCAATAAGTGAGAAACCCAGGATTAAAGCATAAGTGATACTAATTCTAAAGCATGCATGCTTTCTGTTATATAAAATAATTTTTCTGGAAATGTTTGAGTGTAGTTGGAGCTCATGTACTATGAAAAAGATGAAAAAGAAAATGAAAAAGAAACTTGCACATAGGAAATGAAGTTGGATACATGTTTTTTAACATTCATTTTTCTCTGTAATTGGAAGGAATTCTGGTATAGATATCTCTAATATGCTAGAGGTATACTAAGTTTCTTGCAATAACTATATGCAAAAATAGTAAACATCTACAATAGGATAATGATATTTCATGTTGGAAAAAGGCTTGGTGTTCTGAGAAATTATATTAATATTAAATATTAAGAACATTGAGCTTTTTTTAGGAGATATTTGAAAAACTGTTAAGTGGGGATTATCAATGCTTGAAAGGAGGTCACACCAATGTTTTATATTCCTATTATATGTGCTATATTATACACATATATTACATCAATATGCTATATTATGTAACATATAAACAGTCACATATACTATATCACATATATGTGGTGGCTTAGTCTTTTCAAGCTGTTGTAATAAAGTATTATAAACTGTGTGACTGTGTGGTTTATAAACATAAAAATTGTTTTTTTTTACAGTTGTAGATGTGGAGATACCTGAGATCAAGGTGTCTGCATACTCAGAGCCCAGTGCTGGCCTATTCATCATAGATGCTTCCTTCTCCTTGTCTTCCCACATGGCATGGCAGAAGAGATTAGCCAGTTCTCTTGGATCTCTTTATAACTTCAATAATCTCATACATGAAGGCTGCACCTCCCAAAAGATCTTGCTTCCTAAAACCATAATCTTGGGAGTTAATATTTCAACACAGGAACTTGGGGGAGGGCAAGTTTTCAAATCATAGGAAGGGACAATTAAATATGAAAGGAAGTTAGAAGCAGTTAAAGTAAAGATGGTTTAACTCTTAGATATAAACCTCAAATTTAGTAGCTCTATTATTAGGGGGATTAGTCTTTAAACAAATAGATAATTTTTGTCAGAGATTAGCTGTAAAAGTCACACAGATTTTCAGTAATTAATAATTATTATTTTTTATTTTTGAGACACAGTTTCAGTCTGTCACCAAGGATAAAGTACTGT
>NW_003852735.1:341531-342944 GCF_000181295.1 Otolemur garnettii
GGAATTTACTGTTTGCTCATAAGGAATTTACTGGAATAGAATTATGTCACTTGATCTGAAAGATTTCAAATAAAGAATTATTTAGAAATGTTTTTCTTTTTCTTTCTTCCTCTTTTTTTTTCCTCCTTTTTAACCAGGAAAGCTGAGAGAAGGCACATTTAAGGAATTGCTGTCTATTCCTATCTTGGATAAATGACTATTATGTCTATTGTGGTACTGAGGTAAAAGGTTTAGAAAAATGAGTGTCTTGATGACTAGATTGTGAATGTTGACAAAGATGATAAAATTCTTTAATTAATCTTTAATTCTTAAGAAATATTTGAATAATGATATAAAATTAAAGTAAATGTTTATAAAACAACTCCTTTATCTAGGGCAAGATAGCATATAAACACAGTAAAAATTCCACAGATAACATTAATAAGAACACACTTCCCATGCCATTAGTCACTTTTACAAACCATACTTCTAGAGAAGATTGTGCAGTACAAAAATGATGCTTATATTTATATTTGATCTTCCAGTAAATAATTAAGTAAATTATTTGTTGTCCACAGGCTAAGTAAAATCTTGAAGATGCTTCCTTTATTTTAAAATGATGGATTCATTTTAATGCATTCAGTGGATTCAGATTATTTTAATTTAAAAACCAGGTTTAATTTAACGAACCAGGGATATTATCTGTTAACAAGACTTAAAATTGCCCTTATTTTATTAATACCTACTAGAAAAGATACATGCTTTCAGTCCAGTGATCTAGTTACCTGTGAATAATTCATGATTCTGGGCTGATAATTCTCTTCACTTCTGTTTTAGCACAAATTCCTGAATGATCCTGATGCTTTTAAACACTAAAGAATTTCCTAGAACGTAAAGCATGTGTAGTTAAATTATTGTCATCACTTATGCATTAGTTTTTTAAAAAGTAGAAATAAGCTTTTTGAAAAAAGAAAAACAAAAACCCTCTTAATCCAAATACATATATATGAGGTCTGAGAATTTAGTGCACAAATTCATTCTAAGAAATGCGCTATCAAAATTTACCTCATTATTGAATATCACCACAATTACCTTCAAATTATTTCACTTGGCCATTTGATTTCTGCTGGGTTTGAACCTTTATGTATTTGCTACTACAGTCCTTAATCTGACCCACTCATTAGACTATAAATCTGGAATTTATGAGAATATATATTCCCATTTGATATACATTCCATATATTCTCATCTATCCCAGATCTTTTTTCAAAAGGGGTTCAGTAAGTTCTGATGTAACAAGTACAATGTAGGGGTATATGGCACACTTTTTGGATGAAGGACTCAGGCTACAACTACAGCTTAGGCATGACTTTACAAATGTAAACAATGCAACTTAGTCATATGTATCCTCATATTAAGACAAAATTTAAAAAAA
>NW_003852735.1:343400-344613 GCF_000181295.1 Otolemur garnettii
TTTTTTTCCTTAATGAGAAAACTTCCATAAAGGCAGGAGCTTTGTTTCATTCAATATTTAATCTCTAGCATACAGACTAGATCATAACATGTAGAAATTATTTACTAAAAAGAATCACTGATTTAATGTACATAGCCTTATTACACATTAGGAAATATAGTAAAGCCTTAAACCTTAATGGGTAAAGCTTAGAGTTAATTTGCTTCTTCTTGATATTTCTCTTAATTTCCATGTCTCGATTTTTTTATATATATAATCTGCTTGTCATGTCAGACTGTTTTCAAATCCTCTGATCATTATCAATATACCAAGTGTTATTACCTTTTATGCTTTGTTTCTATTATTTATGTAAAAAACTACATACAGACAACTTTAATTTTTTATGCTAAAATCAATGACTCCAGTTTATATCACAAATGAGACTGCTTTTAAGAGGCTGAGAAACACATTCTCAACTGTCTATTTATCATCTCTACTTGCAAGTTTATGAACACACATCAAAATCAATGAGAAAGTAAAAATACATAATTGTACACTTCCCAATCTTGTTGTAGCAAAATTTCTCAGAAAACCATTTCCTAACCACCTAGTCTAGATCAGAGGGTTTTTGCTATGTAATCTAATAAAAACATGTTTTGTGAATTAATATTGTTTGATGATAACACATACAATTAATGATATCATAGTGTTGACAGACACACACACATCACACACACACGGCAGTGTCTTCTATTGCTATGTGGAGATACTTTAAGTATGAGGAGAATAAGGAAAACATTGGCAAAATGTATTTTTCAATGTAATATTTTACAAAAGCAATACTTGAAAATAAGTTATTTGTTGGTTAGTTCATAAATCATTAAATCAAAAGTCATACTTTCATTTATCATAATATTCAGACTTAATGAACATAGAACCTAATTTTCTGAAATTCATAACTTAGCAATAAATAAATTGTGCACATGTTCCATAAAGGAAACATCAAATTTCAATGCACTAATGAGGAAGCAAGAGCTGCTGAAGAATGCTGTCACATATTAAAAGGTAATCAAGCTCAAAAGTGTAAGAAGATGCATAATTTGAAGTGATTTATTTCTAATTACTTTACTATATTTCTCAGTACCTAATTGCAGTAAGTATAATTTTCATTATAACATGAATCTTATTTTACAGTATGTAACATTAAAATGCTAATGTGTTTGTAAAATCTCAG
>NW_003852735.1:344723-346064 GCF_000181295.1 Otolemur garnettii
AAAACAATTTTATATGAAAATTAGATAATTTTAGTTAACAAAATTCTTTCTAATTTCTAATATTTAGCTATTTTGAGTCTTTTTTTCTTCCTCAATTTTGACTTTGAGATATATTATTCTGAAAATACAAATAAAAAAAACTGCCTGGGTTTTCATTAATGATCTCAACTCATCAATTTATTTTATTCACTTGAAAATATTTCAATATATTTTGCATAAAAACAATAATAGCATTACACACTTATGTCAGAAGGTAAAGATATTTGAAACTACTTATCACTCTGATATAGTAACATAACAAATGGCTTTTTGTCATTACGTGACTTTCCAAGGAATAAAAAAACCTATTAATTTGATAAAAAACACATTATATTATAAACCACACAAATCTCCTATATTTTGCTTTGTAAATCAATCCTAAAATTAAGAATCTTTAAATGTACAAGGGTTTCCCAAAGGAAATGAAATCACCATCTTGAAGATATAGCTGGTCTCTCATGCTCAGAGCATTACTTATAACAGCCAATATTTGGAAAAAGCCTAAGTGTGTTCAAATGATTAATGGATTAAGAAAAGGTGAAAATATATATGTGTGTACATATATGTATATTGCACATACAATTATATGTAGTACAACTTAATGCATATATACATCACACATAATGCATGCATAATACAACAATAACACATATGCATATACACATACATGTGTGAATACTTAATTTTATTGTGTTTCATAGATATTGAGGTTTTATAAATTGAAAGTTTGTGGCAAACCTTTGGAAAGCAAGTTATTGGCCTCATTTGTACAATAGTGCATGTTCACTAAATGTCTAAGTCACATTTTGATAATTGTCACAGTATTTCACTTTTTCATTATTATCTGTTCTGCTGATCTGTGATTGCTGATCTTTGATATTACTATTGCAATTGCTTTGAGATGCCACAGAACCATATAAAACAGTGGAATGAATTAAGAATGACAGTGGTCTGACTGCTCTATCTCCCAGCCATTTTCATGTTTCTTTTCCCTTCTTGGACTTCCCTTTTCCATGAGATACAACATGGAAATTAATAATGATACAGTGTATTTCAAGTGTTCAAGTAAATAAAAGGTCATATGTCTTTGAAATCAAATCAAAATCTAGAAATTATAAAGCCTAGTGAGGAAAACATGTCAAAAGCAAAGATAAGCGAAACTTTACACCTTTTTGCCAAGTAGTTACATAAGTTTTGAACTCCAAAGAAAATTTCTGGAGGGAAATTACAAGTGTTATTCCAATAAACAAAAATGATAAGAAAATGAAGCACCCTTGATACCTGACAAGGTGGCACCGAGAC
>NW_003852735.1:346377-347418 GCF_000181295.1 Otolemur garnettii
GCAAGGAGGTTTGGTTCTTTGTGAGAGCTGTAACACTATATTACTGCTGATCCTGCTCTGCAAGGTTTCATTCTTTGTGAGAGCTGTAACACTTGTATTGTTAAATAAAACCTAACTTATTGCTGATCCTGTGGTCCTTCACTTCATTCTTCAAACTGCCAAGACCAAGAGCCTGGAATTCCAGTATCACCCTTATTGTTTGTATGGAAAACTTCTTAATGGTCTGGATAGAACATAACCATCCTCAACATTCTCTTAAGCCAAAACATAATCCAGAATAAGTTCCAATCTCTTCAATTCTATGGAGGCTGAGAGAGGTGAAGAAGCTACAAAATAAAAGCTTGAAGGTAGCAGATGTTGGCTCATGGGGTTTAAGGAAAGAAGCCATCTCCTTAATATGAATGTGCAAGAGAAAGCTGTAAATGCTGATGTAGAAGTTGTACCAAATTACCCAGAAGATACAGCTCTCCTGTGAGCATGCGTGGGAAGACTTAGGGGAAGAGTCATATCTTGATGTTTACAGTATTAGTAACAATGATTTTACAAGCTTGAAATCAATATTTAATTATCAGTTTTAAATAGATTAGGAATTGAAATAGGAATAGAAATATGATTACAGAAGATGAACAAATAAAAAGAGAAACAAAAGAAAAGTGATTCAGGAAAGCCCTAATTTCATTACAAAGTGCTGTGGAAGGCCTGATCCTTTAAAACTCTCAAAGCTGTCTTGCTGAAACTTCTCCCTTCCCCCATAGTACCTCTGGATAGTACCTCTGCTGCAATGCCAGCTGAAGACGATTCCTGCAGGAGGTGGAAGGGTGCTCCCTCCAGGAGATGATTTTGGGAGTTGAAAATGTAGAATGTTTAAACTTTGCTGAACACAGTAAGAATTGCTCCAGAATTGCTCCAGATCAGATAAGGAGATAAAATATCTCTCTTCTTCTGTCGCCTTGGTATGGCCAGAGGAGCCTGTGCATCTGGACAAAAGGCTTTCTGAATGTTAGTGATCACTTTTGTGATTTGTGTGCATGGCCTAATTGG
>NW_003852736.1:0-2513 GCF_000181295.1 Otolemur garnettii
AAAAAAAAAAAAAATTCCTGACTTGGGGTCAGTAGCACAGTGGTTACAGTGCTGGCCACATGCACTGAGGCTGGCAGGTCCAAAGCTAGCCCTGGGCCAGCTAAAACAACAATGACAACTGCAACAACAACTACAAAAATAGCCGGGTGTTGTGGCGGGTGTCTGTAGTCCCAGCTACCCAGGAGGCTGAGGCAAGGTAATTGCTTAAGCCCAAGAGTTTGAGGTTGCTGTGAGCTATGTCTCCACTGCACTCTACCCAGTGCAACATAGTCAGACTCTGTCTCAAAACAAAACAAAACAACTTGAGACATCACCGAACCACAGTGAGAATGGCCCACATCACAAAGTCCCAAAGCTGCAGATGCTGGCATGGGTGTGGAGAAAAGGGAACACTTTTACACTGTTGGTGGCATTGCAAGCTAATGCACCTTCTTTGGAAAGAAGTTTAGAGAATTCTCAAAGATCTCAAAACAATACTCCATTTGATCCTGCAATCCTGTTACCAGGTATCTACACAGTAGAAAAAAAATCCTTCTATCATAAGGACATTTTCACTAGATTGTTTGTCCCAGCCTCAATTTATAATTGTCAAGATGTTAAAAATCCTAAGCACACATCAACCTACGAATGGGTTAATCAAGTGTGGTATATGTATAGCATGGAATACTATTTTTCCACAGAATGATGGAGACTTTACATCTTTTGTATTAACCTGGATGGGTTAGAAACACCTTCTAACAAAGTATCACAAGAATGGAAAAGCAAGTATCCAATGTGCTTAATACTAATATGAAGCCACTAGAAGGAACTAATCCACACCCACACAAGGGAAAAACTCAATTCAATTCAAGGTGGGGGGAGTGGGCGGCACCTGTGGCTCAGTGGATAGGGCGCCAGCCCCATATACCTAAGGTGGCAGGTTTGAACCCAGCCCAGGCCAAACTGCATCAAGTTGGGGGGAGGTGAAAAAAGGGAGCACGAAGAGGGAAGGAAGGAGGGAGACCAGTGTTCTCCCCTTTAACGGGCACACTGTAAGGGTAGGTGGCAAAGCTCCTAAGGGTGGAGTACATCTACAACAGGGACTTTATCTAACAAGTGCAACCATTGTAACCTAATCACTTGTGCCCTCATATTAATCTGAAATTTTAAAAATAATAAGTAAAAGAAATGGAAACAATAGTTAGCATAGTATATTGATATTTCTGCGTTTTGTAAACAAGGAATTCAATTTAAAGTAATCTAATTAAAAATTAAACATTTGACAGTGCCTGTGGCTCAAAGGTGTAGGGGGCCAGCCCCGTATGCCAGAGGTGGGAGGTTCAAACCCAGCTCAGGCCCAAAAATGCAAAAAAAAAAAAAAAATTTAAAAAATTAGCGTATTAATTAAAATCTTCATTTATAAAATAAGTATAGAAATAATAACAATAATGAATTCATCAAATCAGCCCTGCACAGTAAAAAGTAAACACCTTACCTATTCGCTCATGCAATTTTGGAAATCTACACATATGAGGTATACCATTATTTCCACACAGAGGAGTAAATGAAAGCTTAGAGAAGTTGCAAATGTTGCCCCAAAACCTCTTATGAATGTTATACAGTCACTCATTTTTTTCTAAAAATAATTCCACATTTGTATGACTTTCTTTAGAGTTTGCAAACTTCTTTATTTTTTTGTAGCGGCAGAGTCTCACTTTAGGGCCCTCGGCAGCGAGCAATGGTGTCACAGCTCACAGCAAACACTAACTCCTGTGCTTAGGTCATTCTCTTGCCTCAGCGTCCCGAGTAGCTTGGACAACCCATGTCTAATATAATGCCTGGCTATTTTTTTGTTGCAGTTTGGCCGTGGACGGGTTTGAACCCACCACTCTAGGTATATGAGGCTGGCGCCCTACTCACTGAGCCACAGGTGCTCCCTGAGTTTACAAACTTCTTCAGCATACGTTATTTCCACTTGATTTTCATCCCATGTACTGATGGGAGTCTTCTCCAAATATATCTTGTTTGCCATGGATTTTTGCAATTTTCATTAGGGAAATCACATGAAAAGCATATCCAAAGCTGAAAATAATTATCTTTAGAACATCATCTAAATTTAAAAACAAGGGAACCCCAAATAAGGGAGGCCAAAATCCTGCCTCCATAATTTACTGTGAACTAAAGAGAAATGTTCATTACATTCTGGGAAAGAAGTAGAGAGTCTGGGCGGCACCTGTGGCTCAACGGAGTAGGGCGCTGGCCCCATATGCCTGAGGTGGTGGATTCAAACCCAGCCCCACCCAAAAACTGCAAAAAAAAAAAAAAAAGGAAGAAGAAGAATTGTAGAGCCTCAAAAGCCCTTCAAGTGGTTAGAAATTAAGAGACTTAGCATAAACTGCTCTCCTCTCACCAACTACCTCTTTTCTTATGGAAGCCACCCCCCCATACCCCTCTTTCTTCTCACTGAAGTTATAAGGAGGCCAGCTAGAGCCAGGAGCTGAGAGGAGCTCAGTCAAGAATTTCCAAGCTAGAGT
>NW_003852736.1:2578-30535 GCF_000181295.1 Otolemur garnettii
GAGAAAAGTCACAGGGTTTCAATATGCACCACTACAATGCCTCTGGTTTTCAAGGCTTCCCAACACTCTCCTAAAAGTCAGCCTTAAGCACATTAAACAAGAATGTGTCTTTGGGGTATCTCTCCACATAGTCCTGAAGCCCCTCATTCTCCTTTTCATCACAATGCTTTATTTCCTCCCTTTCCCTGTTAGAAACAATTCAAAGCTTTTAAAGTATTATCTTTTCCTCTAATTATTTCATTTTCTGAAAACAATAATTTCTTCCCATTTCCTCACTACTCTTGAGGCTATATACCTGTTTTTCTTCGTATTACTCTGTTTTAAAAAATATATTTTGTTGTAAGAACACGTTGCATGAAATCCATCCTCTTCACAAAATTTTAAGTGTATAAAACACTATTGCTGACTGTTACAATACTTGCTCCTGTCTTCCCCTTTGTGTTGTACTTCTTGAAAGAAATATACATTAGCTGGGGAGATAAATTCACTCTCACTGTTTCAACCACCTGTGAGCTACTTTTTTTGGCCCACACCTCTCCTGAAAACTTCAAAGTTCTACTTATCACACACATGCAGACTTTACACACGGAGATGTCACCAGGCCCTCAACTCCATCCCTTCTGTACCTCATTTACCATTTTCCCTCTCCTCGGCCCTTGTAGGAAGGACCTCCACAAACACTGCTGAATTAAAGGACGGATCTGCTGCTACTTCTCCTGACTTGTCCGTCCCAGCTGCCAATGCAGTCACCAGACCTAGCAATCATTTCTTCTTTCCCCAGACTCATGGAACCACCAAATCAAACAGGTCTGCCCATTTCCAGAAATACTATTCAAATCCAGCCTTTCTGCTCCATTTCTATCATCTAACTTAGGGTCCTAATCACCTGTTTCCTTAGCCCCCATGAAACCCCCAACTTGATTTCCTTGTTCCAGTAGTGTTCAAGTCCCCCTGGACACAGTTGCCTGAGTGATGTATATAGATGTCAGTGTAAAGACATACTGCAGCACGGCTCCTGGGACTAAGAGAGGAGGCAGAAATTCCTCAGCACACCACCGTGCCCTTCCCAGCTTGGCTTTGCCAATCTGGCCAGCTTCATCTGCTCCCATTCTTTGTCTTGTTGGAGAAAAAGTAGTACAACTGCCATTTATCCCGTGTTCCTCAGCCTGACAACGTTGTTTACATTCCTCCCTTGGCTGAGAATGCCCACCCTGACCCATTTAGATTCCCTTCATCTCAGCTATCTTCTCACCACCATTTGAGACCTACACAAATACCCGATGAAGAAACACTGCTAAAGATTTCCTGAGGCTACAAAAAAATTGGGCACTGCTAGACCAAACCAAAGATCATCAGGTCATTTACAAAATAAAGCAACAAATCATGATTTCCAGCTAGTTTAATTCAATATTATGAGTAACTAAACTTGAATTTCCTTGAATATAACATAATAATCCTGAGAAAAATGAAAAGGACCAAAAGAAAACTCCTCCAATTTAGGCTATATGAGGTCTGGTCACTCAACAACAAGATACGTAGATACATGAAAGGTATTGAGTAGGAACAAAGAATCCACAGTGTTTCTTATTGTCATGGAACATCTATTAACAACTTTAACTTTAGGCTCCACAATGAATCAAGTCAGTATTCACCTTCCTTTCAGACTTAGAAATAATCTAATGAACGTGTAATACAGGCAGCAGAATAAGAATACGTCTTTGTCTCTTATAAAGACTACCTTCTCATTTGTACGATCATAAATTGGATTTCAGGGAAAGTCTTAGTTCACGTAGCACACAGTAAAATACATCAGGATTTGGAAACTACAGATTTCAGCCATAAATCAAGTTTTATTATTAAGTTTACAATGATAAAGATACACAATGGGGGAAATTCCCAACACTCATGTTGTCTGTACCAAATAAAATTAGGACTGAATTATCCAATGACAGAGAGAAACATAGAACTGAAACACTGAAGACTTTTATACCTCAATATTGTCACTACTTTCCCAAACTTATTAGAGATGCAATTGAGAAAAGTCAAGTTTAGCTCTCATTCAAGGTTTTGTCTTATTTTTGTGGTAGACTGGAGGAACAGAGACTGGCGAATGGGCAGGTCAGTAGGGGAGCCATACAGGATCTGGGATTTGAGAAAGTGGTTTACAGGGTGGCACCTGTGGCTCAGTGAGTAGTGCACGGGCCTCATATAATGAGGGTGGCGGGTTTGAACTTGGCCTTGGTCAAATTGCAACAAAAAATAGCCAAGTGTAGTGGCTGGCACTTGTAAGCCCTATCTATTCAGGAGGCTGAGGCAAGTGAAACCCCTAAGGCCAGGAGCTGGAGGTTGCTGTGAGCTGTGATACCACAGTACTCTACCGAGGGCGATGAAGTGAAAGAAAAAAAATATAAAAAAAAGAAAAAGGGATTTATCACATTAATTTATTATAAACTTACACTTGATGTTAATTATATAAGCGGGAAAAGTGAAAGCAGTTTAAAAAGCAAGCAGACAAAAAGCATATGAAAGGTATTTTTCTATGAGATTGGTCTTTTAAAAGAAGCCAGCACAGGTTAGCCTGTGCATCATTCTTTGCTCCTTGAAGTGTGCCACAAAGAATATATGGATGCTACAATTACAATAAATTCAACATATTTCAATTCCTTTATTCACAATCAATATTTATTAAATGCTATTTGCAATAAGTGTGAGAGAGAGAATTCTAAAAACAGCAATAAAATACCCCCAAGACACATCTAAACTAGCCAGTCCATAGCCAATCTCCAAGGAGATTGTGGAGATGTGATGTGAATAAGAATAAATAACAGAATTAATACATCTAGTCAAGAAAGAGGTCTCCAAATCACTCTACTTTGTTGCCATTTTGAATGTAAGTTCCAGTACAGAATAAAGGAAAAGAGAATATACATAGATCCCTAAAGAATTTTTGACAATTTCCATTTAAGTATATTTTCTCCTTGTCTCAAAAAGTATGCTGTATATTTGTCAAACTGGATAGCCTAATTTTGCCTTGGGAACTATGGCCATCATGGAAGGCACACAGAGAGCGTATAATGATTTTCTGGGTCCCCTTAGGAGAAAGACAAGAAAAAAAGAGTAAATTAAAGTCTTCTTAAGTAACACTGCATGCAAAAGTCATGAAGTGAAAGATTCGTCTGTGAACAGAGGAGGAGGAGCAAAAGGAACCAAACAGGCTGTTTTTAGGAGGAAAACTCCATAGAAACATTTCTTGGGCATTCAGACAGAAGTGAAAATGTAACAAAAGGCAAGGAGAATGAGAAAAACTCACCCTGAACTTTTCTTGAAGTTCAAAACAACTTACCTATATATGTATGTGTATATATATGTTATATAAAGATGTAACTTTATATCCCTCATTGTGTGCCTCTGCTGTACTTTTTTGAGACAGAGTCTCACTATGTCACCCTCAGTAGAGCTATGTGACGTCACAGCTCACAGCAACCTCCAACTCTTGGGTTCAAGTGATTCTCTTGCCTCAGCCTCTAGGGTATCTGGGTCTACAGGCACTGGCCATAATGCATCGCTGTTTTTCTGTTGTAGTTGTCATTGTTGTTTGGCAGGCCTGGGCCGGGTTTCAACTTGCCAGTCCTGGTTTTTGTAGCTGCTGCCCTAGAGCTACAGGTACCCAGACAAGTTTTTCTTTCTTTAAGAAAAAAATAAACTCTCAATCTTGGAATACGGTCGAAGATATATTTCAAGGTAATGTAGTAGGTAAGCTGGTTTATACAAGGAATCTTGTTATTGCAACTGTTATCTCAAGGTCAGATGCACGCTGGGAATGCATTGAGATTTTGACTGGGTCTGTGGGTGAACCACAAATGATACCATGGGATCAATATATATATATTTTTTGCAGTTTTGGCCAGGCTGAGCTTAAACTCGCCACTCTTGGTATATAGGGCCAGTGCCCTATTCCTTGAGCTACAGGCACTGCCCCCATGGGATCACTTTTAACATTAGCTTGTTGAGAGCAGAGTTGATTATTTTGAGTCAAAACATCTGCAGTTGAACCTGGTCTGCTGCCTGTTAGGTCTGTAGCAAGGCATTTTAAGCTGTTTGGGTCTGAGAGTCCTCTTTATAGGAAGAAGACAAGTTCTTCCCTACGGAGATTTTTGATATATTAAATGATCTAAAATGATGAATTAAGGATACATAGATGATAGCTATAGGGAAAATGATAGCTCTCAGTAATTTTTTACCAACTCTCCCTGCTGGGAATATAAGGAAAAGGTAGATCTACCAACTATAGGGACCTACCAGGATTCTGTGGGGAAAATTTATTTTGAGCAATGTGATGGAGAATGGGTAGGAATCCTTTTCAGCTATTTCTACAGAGGTGTAGAAGTTAACAGCAAAGGCTGAGAAATAAGCTTGAGGTTGACTCAGACAGAGGATGAAAGAAGGATATATTCAAAAATATGAGAAACAAGAGCATGGACCAGACACAGGGAGTACAAAAGGAGATGAGATTGGAAAAGTAGGTCAAGGGAAAACTGCGTAAGGTTTTATTTATTTCTTTATTTTTTAGAGACAGAGTCTCCCTTTGTTGCTCTCGGTAGAGTACCCTGGCGTCACAGCTCACAGCAAACTCCAACTCCTGGGCTCAGGAGATTCTCTTGCCTTAGCCTTCCGAGTAGCTGGGACCACAGGTGCCCGCCACAACACCCGGCCATTCTTTGTTGCAGCTTGGCCTGAACCGGGTTGAACCCATCACCCTCCGTTTCTGGGGCTGGTGCCCTACTCACTGAGTCACAGGCGCTGCCCTGCATAAGGTTTTAAATTCCTAGTTGAGAAGCCAGATTTTTTTCTACATGCAGAAATTCAAAGAAAGCAGAAATCTGTGAGGGGTCTTCGTTCTGGAAATATGTATAACTAAAGTCACTACAGAGGATTTACCGGAGAGTAAGAAAGAGACTAAAGGGGAGCCAACCAGATAAAGAGCTATGGCATCAGTCACAGGTATTAAGGGCTAGGAGGTAGGCAGTGGCAGCAGGAAGCAATGGATGAATGGAAGTTCACTTTTTTCACCTTGAAGTGTTATGTTCCTTGAAGGTACTGGTCTCAAACACACTCTGTTGTCTAATGACTCATGCCTGTAATCCTGGCACTCTCAGAGGTCAAGGCATGAGGATTGCTTTGGCCTAGGAGTCTGAGACCAGCCTGAACAAGAGGAAGACTGTCTCTACTAAAAATAGAAATAGTAGCCCTGGGTGTGGTGCACATACCTGTAGTTCCAGGTACTGGGGAGGCTGAGGCAAGAAGATTGCTCAAGTCCAAGAATCGAGGTTGCTATGACCTATGATGCTGTAGCACTCTACCAAGGGCGACAGAGTGAGACCTCAAAAAAGACAAAAAAAAAAAAAAAAAGAGAAAGAGAGAGATGTAAGTACTTCCATGTAACAAACTTGATTAACAGCTACTCTAAAGATATTCCTAGTGGCATTTGTCAGAAGCAAGTACAGTGTGAGTTACAAACGATCACGTGGAAAGGTTTTTTAAACCAAGGGACCTGTGATATAAAAAATGTAATAGAAAAGCAAAAGTTCAATGATTGTCATTATCTTGACACTATACAATACCATTTTTACTACTCTGTCCTCTCTGAAGTCATTGTGAATTTTCATTAGCCTTTCTCCTCTTCTACAATTGGATGCTAGTTTTACATGGCATTTTTTTCAAGTGATGGTTGACAACTGAATTATCACTCATTTGTTCCCAAATAGGAATAAACCAATGAGCCTTCTTTTAAAAATTCTTTTTTTTTTTTTTTTTTTTGAGACAGAGCCTCAAGCTGTCCCCCTGGGTAGAGTGCCGTGGCATCAAGGCTCACAGCAACCTCCAACTCCTGGGCTTAAGTGAGTCTCCTGCCTCCGCCTCCCAAGTAGCTGGGACCACAGGCGCCCGCCACAATGCCCGGCTATTTCTTTGGTTGCAGCCGTCATTGTTGCTTGGCGGGTCCAGGCTGGGAATTCAAACCTGCCAACCTAGGTGTACGTGGCTGGTGCCCTAGCCGGTTGAGCCACAGGTGCCGAGCCTAAAAATTCTTTAAGATACAACATAATGTAGATGGCTGAACTCATGTACAAATCACCTAATCATAAAAGTAAATGGCATTGCTTGTTATTTCAATTTTATTCTCACAAATAAAATCTAAGACTCTGAAATACATGCAACACATCAGATACCACTATCAGCATGATTCTTTTCACACATAAATATGAATTATTAGTTACAATTTGGCATCCATTTTCTTCTTTCAGATAAAGTAAGTAAATCTGTCAATATAGATAAATAGACTACTTTAGAAAACAATTAGACATGGAATGACTAAAGATTCCTGGCATTTTTCTATAGGTTAGTGTTTGCACTCTGCATATCAATGACAAATTAGAATGAACACTCACCTGTTATCTTCCTCAGGCTCTTCTAGGATTCTCTCTAGCTCCTTGATTTCCACACTGTGTAAAGAAATCAAGATGTGGGCAGGACTATGAGGTTTGTTCACAGGGGAGTCCTGGCACAACCTTTGGCGGTAATGTTGGATTAACAAATATTCATCATCGGGCAGCGCCTGTGGCTCAGGTTGCCAGCCCCATATACCTAGTGTGGCGGGCTCAAACCCAGCTCTGGTCAAATTGCAACAAAAATATAGCTGGTCGTTATGGAGGTCTCCTGTACTCCTGGCTCCTTGGGAGGCTGAGGCGGGAGAATAGCCTAGGCGCAGGAGTTCGAGGTTGTTGTGAGCTGTGTGATGCCAGGGCATTCTACCGAGGGCAATAGAGTGAGACTCTGTCTCTCCAAAAAAGAAAACAAAACACAACAGAACAAAACAAACAACCCCCCCCCATTTCATCATATCTGGACAACAAAATCAAAGGCTTTGTTCCACCCTCCACTTCCGCACACATATTTTGCTTTGGAGATATGGAACCTGGGGATGTATTTAAAAATATCTATTTGGGACAGGGCAGTGCTAGAACGCAGCTTAGTAACAGCTTCCTTGCAACCAGGAGCAGTGAGATTGGGGAGAGAAAACTCCAAGTATTTCTGGCTTGTGGGCACTCCCCAGAAATATCCCTTCAGAGACTCAGGGAGACAGGGAGAGAGATTTCTGGCACAGAAAATAGAGATATAGACATTTGGAATCAAATACAGAACCAGGAAATGAAACTAACACCTTACAGCCACCTAGTCTTTGATGAACCAAAGAAGAACACAGACTGGGGGAAAGAATCTCTATTCAATAAATGGTGGTGGGAGAACTGGATATCCACATGTAAAAAACTGAAACTGGACCCGCACCTTTCTCCACTCACAAAAATTGATTCAAGATGGATAAAAGACCTAAATTTAAGGCATGAAACAATAAAAATCCTCAAAAAAAGCATAATAAAAACACTTGATAGCAGCCTGGGGAAAGACTTTATTAAGAACACTTTTGCAGCGATTACAACAACAAAAATAAACAAGTGGGACTTAATTAACCTGAAAAGCTTCTGTAACAGCTAAGGAGATAACAACCAAAGCAAATAGACAACCCAAACAATGGGAAAGGATTTTTGCATATTTTGAATCAGACAAAAGATTGATAACTAGGATCCATAGGGAACTCAAATTTATCCACATGAAAAAAGCCAACAATCTCATACATTAATGGGCAAAAGACATTAATAGAACCTTCTCTAAAGGAGACAAATGGCTACCAAACATATGAAAAAATGCTCATTGTCCCTAATAAATAGAGAAATGCAAATCAAAACCAACCTGAGATATCATCTAACCCCAACGAGAGAATGGCCCACATCACAAAATCTCAAAACTGAAGATGCTGGCATGGACGTGGAGAGAAAGGAAGGAACACTTTTACACTGCTGGTGGGACTGCAAACTAATACAACCTTTTTGGAAGAAAGTATGGAGAACTCTAAAATAACTCAAACTAGACCTCCCATTTGATCCTGCAATCCCAGTACTGGGCATCTACTCAGAAGGAAAAAAATCCTTTCACCACAAGGACACTCACAGTAGACTGTTTATCACAGCTCAATTTATAATTGTCAAAATGTGGAAACAGGCTCAAAAATCCCCACCAACACAGGAATGGATTAACAAGCTGTGGTGTATGTATCACATGGAATACTATTCAGCCATTAAAAAGATGGAGACTCTACACCCTTTATATTAACCTAGATGGAAGTGGAGCACATTATTCTTAGTAAAGCATCACAAGAATGGAGAAGCATCAATCCTATGTACTCAATTTTGATATGAGGACAATTAATGACCTCGTACATAGTGTGGGTGGGGGAAGGGGAGAGCAGAGATAGAGAAGGAGGTTGGGGGTGGGGGAAAGGAAGAGCAGAGAATGGGAAGCGGGGAGGGAGCTCTCTATGTGTGACACATCTTTTGGTGCAAGACACAAACATAAGAGGGACTTTACTTAACAAATGCATCAGTGTAGTCTGGTTTCTTTTACCCTCAGTGAATCCCCAACAATAAAAAATAATAAAGGTAAAAATATCTATTTGGAGGTGCCTGTAGCTCAGTGGATAGGGCACTGACCACATACAACGAGGCTGGTGGGTTCGAACTCGGCCTGGGCAGCTAAAACAACAATGACAACTACAACAAAAATTATCAGGCGTTGTGACATGCACCTATATTCCAAGCTACTTGGGAGGCTGATGCAAAGAATCACTTGAGCCCAGAATTTGAGGTTGCTGTGAACTGTCACACCATACCACTCTACCCAGGGTGATAGCTTGAGACTCTATCTCAAAATAAATAATAAATAATAAAAATATCTATTAGCTTTTGACAATTAGATTGTTTTTTTATCTTTAAAAAACATATTCAGGGCGGCACCTGTAGCTCAAAGAAGTAGGGCGCCGGGCCCATATGCTGGAGGTGACAGGTTCAAAAGCAACACCAGCTCTGGCCAAAAAGGAGCTGAGTTTGAACCCTCCACCTCCAGTATATGAGGCCAGTGCCCTCTTTTGAGCCAAATATGCCGCCCTATTTTTTCAATCTTTAAAAAACGTTTTGAAAGGTTAAAATGTGGTTTTCTATACTGATTGGTGACATTTCATAGAATGTCTTTTGCTCAAATTTCCAGTCAAATTTGGCCTATTTATGAGGGTAAATGCAAGCAGCATAACAAAGTTTTAAAAGGCAGAGTGGCAAGGTCCCCCCTACCCCAAAGGGATGCTCTCACGCTAGTGGTCACCACTAGCTCTGCTGAGCCCAGCCATCCCCTCACCAGGGCTGCGCTGTTGCCGCTGACGGCCTTCAACCTTGTCTTGTGCTCTCTGTACTCCTGAGTGGCCATTGTCCTTGGACAACTACCAGATCACGCTCCTTCACGCGATGAAGCGAATTCTCACCAACTACCGCAAGACCACGTCATTGCGTGCCCAAAAGCCCCGTCAGCCACTAGCGCCCCCTTCTGATTGGAGGACTACTCCATGCCAGTGCTACTGGCACTGCTAGTACTTTTGACTTCATCTGTAGCTTCCGGGTGCATCTCTAGCTCCCACAGCACTAGTTCCCCAGGGAGGGAAAGCAAGACCACATGAAGATAGCGTAGCTGCCTTACTCATACTTGGCGCTCCTTGCCGCAGCCATCCAGAGTTTGTCCAAGTGCAAGCTCACGTTCATGCCAGTCTATGGCCAACAATTTCCCTGTTTACTAACACTTGAAGGCTGGCTAGCTGAAAGGCCATCCATCAGTTGGCATGCTTCAGAAACATGACCACCCAGAAAAAAGACAATTACCAGATGCTGGATCCAAACTCTGAGAAACTTTCTGGTAATGGGCAGTTACATTGTCGTTCTGAGGGCTGCAGCAGCTCCTAAGAGGCTATAGGGAGATGAGAATCAGAAGGGCTTTCTGCAAGACTGAGGTCTGGAGTGGGGGAGACACCTGAGGAAAGAGCCTGTACTCTTTATGCAACGGCCAAAGGCACTAGTCTCCAGGAGTATGCATGCCCAGCTCCACTCATGGCCTCAACCCCTTCTTCAGTAAGTCTCAGTACCTTCAGCAAAAGCAGTGGAGGCACACAGAGAATTGACCCTGGCAGTTGTCACATAAGAGTTCAGGGGGCCCAGCTGCTCTCCAGTAGTACCTCCCCCTAGTGACTCTGTCTTGGAGACATGGATTCTTCCCAGGAAAATAACAGGGCCAGTAATAGCAGCCACCAGAAATCTTCCTATAATAACCCTTTCTCCTTGAGGAATGGCCAGAGCAGGCCCTTCAGCAACCGTATCTACAACTTCAGCATGGGCAACAGCCACCATCTACCCCTGGGAATGCTCTGAGGTATGGGTATGAATGCACCTTGGAATGGTGAGAAGTTATCACTTTTTCCTTCTTATAGTTTTTGAGACCCAGATGGAATAGCTGACAAAATCCACTTGCTCAGTAGCCTGAAGATGAGATCCTGGAACAATGAAAACCCAGTGAAAGGTAAGAATTTTTAACCAGTGCCAGTTCTCTTACATCTCTGCGTGTAGTGCTTGGTTGAGAGAAGGTGGCAATTTGCATTTGTCCCTTCCTTTCTAAATTTCTTTTCACTGTGTGTGATTTTATTATATTTTCTTTTCTTTTCTTTCTTTATTTTTTGAGACAGAGTCTCAAGCTTTTACCCTGGGTAGAGTGCCATGGCATTATAGCTCACAGCAACCTCCAACTCTTGGGCTCAAGGGATCCTCTTGCCTCAGTTTTTCTATTTTTAGTACAGATGGGAGTCTCACTTTTGCTCAGGCTGGTCTCAAACTCCTGAGCTCAAGCAATCCACCATCCTTGGCCTCCCAGAGTGCTAGGATTACAGGTGTGAGCCACCAAACCTGGCCCTTCCTTCCTTTCCAAATTTAGATTGGAAAAAGAATAAAGCACTTGTTTGGATGGTGACTCTATGTAAATTTGGTTTGAGGTACCCACTCATTATTGATATTTCCCCTCCTAGGGGACAGCTAATGCTGTCTTGTTTGTATCATTCTTTGTCCTGATAACTTGCTTGACTTTATGCATTTGTAAGTGGCCACCTTCAGGTTAGAGGCCTGAAAAATAAGACCAGACACAAATATGGCTGTTCCTTCTTTGAGGGGCTAATGTACTGACTGTTGCCAGCTCAAGGTTGGGAGGAGAGTAATCTTTTGGCTATCTTTGGTAGTGGCTCTGGATCTTAGAAGGGCTACATCTTTTTGTATCCCTTTGTGAGGATACGTCTTGTGTCCATGGTTCAGTCATAAAAGACTTATTGGTTTGGGTTCTGAGTCACTCAATAAATACCTCTGTTTTAAAAGAAGAAAAAAAGAAAAAGTGGAGGTCAATACTGCCAAGAAAAATATTTGTTATTTTCCCTGATTGGAACCTCTTAAGAAAATAGTTGAAAGGAGTTTTTATTTATTTTGATCACAGATATTTTTGATTTTACTTAGACCTTTTTTTTTTTTTAATCACAGATATTTCCGATTTCAGTTACACACTTTATTTCTGGTTTTGTATTTCACATTAATATGAGGGAACACATTTTTAGGTTACATTGTTCTCCACTTCCGAATAATTACAAATAATAAGAATAAAAGATTTATGCATTTCTTAATTAACATAAGAGTTTAGCTAAATATAAACTCTCCACTAAAGTTTTGCATTGGCACAACACCAACAAAGAATACAGAAGCATTTATAAACTATACAAAAATTTCAAAAGTAAAATAATCTTGCTTCAGTTTTATTATACATTAACATAAAAAAGGGCTCATTTTAGGACACATCTGAAAAAATCAAAATTACCTCTAGAGCTATATCTTAAACTCCAAATCTGAAAACAACTTATCATATTGTGACTTTATAGTATTCTTTTTTAAACAAACAAAATAGTACAAATATATACTTTTTATAAGATTAATATTTGAGGTAGGGTTTACCTTAAAAAAAAAAAAAAGAAAAAAAGCCACAAGAATCAGAAACCTTTCTTCTGCATTTCACAGCATTTTGTTTTCCTTATAAAATACTTTATCTTTTATAAATTGTGTACTATTGCATTTTAATCAGTAATCTGATTTAAAAGTTGTGCAAATAAACCAAAAAAACTTTTTTAAAAAATAAATCTCATAACAATAGCACTTTTCACCTGAATCTACGGGAAAAGATTTGCCAAATCCACTTGCGGAAATTTAGCATCTTGCAGTAATATTTTTCCTGCTCCTTCATTTTCTTTCAACAGACAAATACAAAGTTTTCTCTTATATAAATTATGAGAAATTAAAATATTATTATAAAATGATATGTGGAACCATGTCACATTGCAGGTGTATGTCACATATAATTGTAAAGTGCTTATTGCCATCTACATTTCACTGGCTTCCTTAAAACTCAGACTTCCCATACCTTACAATGTTATGCTTTGAAGACTGAGTAGCTGTCTGCATGTGTTAGGTTGACTTCATGCACGTTAAAAAAAATGGTGAATGTATTTTTCCACGAAATTATGTTTAGACATTTTCAGCTTAAAAATACTTACTAATTAACATATGTAACATAAGCAATGCTGCAGCATCTGAATAATAACTGAAAAATAAATATGCTGGTCAGCAATGCTGGTTTAAGAAGCAGTACAGAATATTAAAATGCCTCATTTGGAGAGAAATTTCCCTTGTTTTCCATCAGTTAGGTTATTTGGTGTTGGAAGCCTATATAAAGGAAAAACAGTTCTCCAAAACAACGCCCCTGTGCAGTTGAAATAAAGAAATCTGGTATTCAGTTTCTGTTGGTGTTATCTGCTGCGGGGTCATGTGCGATTCGCATCTGGCTCAGGCCACTCTGAATATATGCAACTTGGCTTTCTACATTATTCTGAAAGCAACTGATATTAGAAGCATCTATTGTACTCTTGATATCATTTAATGAATCTGTAAGTGATTTGAATTCAAAGGCATTCAGGTGTCCTCCATCTGCTAGACACTTAATTTGCAATAAAATAGCTGTAAGCCTGGAGATTAAGCTTGTCAGATTTTCATTTTCAATAAGGGGTTGTCCTGTTGCGGAATTTGCAAGGCGAACTATTTCCTGTGCTTTTTCCTCACACCTTCGTCTCCTATCTGTTGGCTGATCTGCAGGCTGGAGGCCCTGATCTGGAGCAAGCTCATAGCAATACTGTTGAACTTTAGGCCAAACTTTGCTGAGGTCCTTGTTCAGCTGTTCAAGCTCTAGAACAATTGTCGCATATTTCCTCTGAAATTCAGTGCCAAGGGGCATGGAATATGATTTCAGTCTTTCTGCTTCTGTGTTCATTTCCCTTAATGCCTCAATAAGCTCCTTTTTAATCCTGAGAATTTTTGATAATTTAGTCACATAGATAAGAAATTCTACAGGAATAGCACCTGATGTGTCAGTGTCAGAGCCAGAAATATTACTTGTCCAAGCTGATTGTCCTGATAAAGGATCATTATCTGTAATCAGTGACTGGAGAGGAAGAGTATCAGGTAACTGTGGAGGGGTCATAAAACACTGAGAAGGCTGCTCTGTTTGTACAAAGGCAGCAATTGGCATTGTCTCATGAGGTTCGTTACTAAGAACTTCATAGTCAGGGATAGTATGGGTTCCAAGCTCAGTCCTGTCAAAAGTTACTGTATAAGTAGCATTGAGAGTATCCACAGCAACTATTTGTCCAGTGAAGAGACCACCATAAGCATGATGTAATCGTGCTGTAACTTTGGTTCCAATAGCCAGAGGCAAAGGAATTTCATCTGGGAGATCTTCAAATTGTGAAACATCTGCGACTTTCCTCTGTTGTAACAGCCTTATTTGCTGCCGTTTCTGTTGTAATGCTGATCTCTCTTCCTCAAAATATGCAGAAGAACATCTCCGTGGTTTTCCCATAAGCCGCCTGATTTTTCCCCATTCTACTCTTGTTAACATTCTTGTTTTCAAACTAGGGAAAGATTGTTTTAGACATAGACAGAAGTCATTATCGCCTTCAAAAAGTGGTTTATCTATACTTGAATAGAACCACTCATATAGACACCATTTATGTGCTTGGGGAAGCTTGAGTAGATGATGTAATCGAAAACCAATCTTCTGTGATGCTTCATCTGGTGTGGACATTGTTGCTGTAAATATCTGTGGAACCACTGACACCCTCTGGTTTCTTTTAGGTGACCTTGTATTTAATTGTCTCTCATCTTCATCAGAAAAGAGTCGATTTCCTTTTGAATTTCTTGAAGGTGCTGTCAGGCAACTGGTCGAGCTCCCTAGAGAAAGCTTTCTATCCTGAGGGAACATCCTTTAAATGGAAAAAAAATATATTTACTGAGCATATGTATGGTGATCATAAATTAACCAGGCAACATTTTGGACAATGAAGGGGGTACATTGATAATCATGCCAGGACAACAGCATAACTGGAACTGTTATGGAAACCCAGTATGAATGGCTCACCTTGGCTATGCCCCAAATTATAATACCAGAGCTTAAATTAGACCAGTGAAAAACACATACAGGATGGGCGGTGCCTGTGGCTCAGTGAGTAAGGCACCACCCCCATATACCTGGATTGGCGGGTTCAAACCAGACCCCGGCCGAACTGCAGCAAAAATACAGCCAGGCATTGTGGTAGGCGTCTATGGTCACAGCTACTGAGGACGCTGAGGCAAGAGAATCACCTAAGCCCAAGAGCTGGATATTGCTGCGAGTAGTGATGCCACAGTGCCTTACTGAGGGTGACAAAGTGAGACTCTGTCTCAAGAAAAAGAAAAGAAAAGAAAACAAAACAAACACATGCAAGGCAGAAATTAGTGCTGTCTTGGATCTTAGATTTTACTAGGCAAAACAGACTGTAAATAAAACAATGAAGAAAAGTGCTATAAAATGTTAAGTAGTGGTAAAGCACTATGGGAAAACTATAGCAGAGAATAAAGAATCTAACTATGTGTATATGTGGGCAGGAGGATTCCAATTACATTTTGTTTCAAACAAGCTGAGAAGGTGACTTCTCAGAAGTGACTTGTTGAGGATGAGTGAAAACACCCTAAGAAATCTGGGGGAAATGAGTTCTAGGCAGAGATGAGAGAAAAAGCCAAGGACCTTAGGAGGGAGTGTACCTGGTGTGTTGTAGAAAGAGAAGGGGATGGGTGAGATCCAGAAAGGATTTTCAGGCCATTGTGAAGACTTTTTCTTTACTCTGGGTCAAAGGAGAACACAAAGGAATCAGTGAATGGGCAGAGTGACAATGATCTGATTCCTATTGGAACAGGGCTCCTCTGGCTGCTGTGTTGAGAGTAGACTGTGAAGGCTAACATGCCAACAGTGAGACTCACGTTTTGTTCACTTGTGTGAACAAAGGAACAAATCTCACCTGGTCATCCTTACAAGTCCTGGAACTTGTGGCTGCTTGCTGTGCCCACAAGCAATCAGGTGGGCCTTGTGCCCATCAGAGGCCCCCTTTTGTCAGTCTACCATGCTATGAATAGACAGCTATATCTTGCTGACAATTACCAAAGGTTAAGACAAGTTGTAAATCAAAGCTACAAATATAGTTTTGTATTACAAATGAAGATTGAAATAACTAACTATGATTATACTCACAATTTATACTACTATTATCCTTGAAGGAGATTGTGATCTTATAATATGAAAAAGAAATATACCCATCTTCTACATATCTCAGTGGCCTCCCCACCCCGAGAACCACTTGTGTCCACAGTCCCCGCCACCACTGTGGCCCTGCCTGCCTCAGCTTCCTCCTGCTGCATGCTGCCACAACACCTGAACTTGGGCAGAGTTAATGCCCATAACCATAGCCCCATGGTCATTGTCTAAATAGCTTCAGCAAAATACCACTCCTATTCCTGTGGCGCCATAGCAGGGTAGAGCAAACTTCCATGCCACTCACATCTGTGGAGAGTGACATGACCAATACCAAGAGAAGAATGGAGACCAACCCATCACTCCACACAAAGAACCCCCAGGACCAGCACAGACTGTGAAAACCACAAGAGAATAGGATGACACAGGAGAACAGCTGCATTATGGGCCCTCAGTGCATCTGCACCTCTCCTGACAGATCAATCTTCCAAAGTAGGACACAGAGTGGCATCCTGGGACCTCTCCTTCTTTGTACTAAACACAAGAATTCCAAGAAGAGAACAGACACACTGCAAACATATCTGTCTTGAGCTAAGAGAAGAAGTTTCAGGTGGGAAGGAACCAGCATAAGAAGTCTGGCAAGAATAAAAAACAAGCTGTTCCAATTCCCCAAAGGATCATGATAGGTACTCAGTAATGGACCCCAACCTAAACATATTGATGAACTGTCAGATACATAATTTAGGATAGGAATAGCAAACAAGATGAATGGGATTGACAAGAAAATAGAAAACCAAAACAAAGAAGTAAAAAAAAAATCAGGACATGAATGAAAAATTCTCAAAAGAGATATACAACATAAAAAGAAGAAACAAAAGAACTTAAAGAAATGAAAGAGTCACTTAGGGAATGTCAAAATATAGTAGAAAGCTTTAACAAGCAAGAGAAGGAATTTCAGAGCTTGAAGAGAAGGCTGTTGCATTAATTCAGACAGTCAAAAAAATTGAATAATCAATCAGAGAAATATAGGACTATGTAAAAGGAGCTTATGTAGGAATCATAGGTATTCAGAGGGAGAAGAAGAAAAAGCAAAAAGCACCAAAAAATATTTGAGGGAATAATTATGAAAAACTTCTTTGCTATTACCAGACATTTAGATTTCTAGACACCAGATGTCATTCAAACATCTGAGAGATTCATAGTAAATAGGACATCACCAAAACACGTAATCTTCAGTCTGGCCAAAGTCACACTGAAGGAGAAAATCCTACACAATGCAAGACAAAAGCAACCACACAGGAAAACTCATCAGACAAACAGAAGATTTCTCAGTAGAGACCTTAAAAGTCAGAGAGGATTGGGGTCCTCTTATCAGTCTTTTTTTCTTTTCATGAGACTGAGTCTCAAGCTGGGTAGGGTGCTGTGGAGTCACAGCACACAGTAACCTCAAACTCTTGGGCTTAAGCAATTCTCTTGCCTCAGCCTCCCATGTATCTGGGACCACAGGTGCCCAACAGAACACCTGGCTATTTTCTTTTGTTGCAGTTGCCATTGTTGTTATAGCAGTCCTGGACTGTGTTCGAATTCACCATTTTTTGTGTATGTGACCATTGCCCTACCCATTGAGCTATGGGTGCCACCCTCTTATTAGTATTCTTAAACATAATAATAATCATCCCCACATTTTGTATCTTCTAAGACTAAATTTCATGAATGGAGGAGAAATGAAGCCTTTCCCGGACAAACAGACGCTAAGAGAATTGGTCACAACTAGAACTTCGCTAAAGGAAAAGCTCAAAAGAGTGCTCTATGTGGAACAGAATACTTGATACCCACCTGTGTAAAAACAGCCAAAAGTTTAAGTTCAAAGCTCCTATAAAACACAATAAAAGCAATAAAACACAATAAAAGCACAATGAGGAAAACACAACAAAGTATTAATTCAACATGATGAATACAACTGTATCTCATATATCATTACTAATGCTGAACTTGAACTGGCATGGTGCTCTACTTAGAAGATATAGATTGAGTGAATGGAAAGAAAGCAATGATACACTGTCTCCACAGAATCCATCTACATTTCAAGAACTCCCATACACTCAAGCTAAAGGACTGGAAAAAATATTCCAAGCAAATGAAAGCCAAAAGCAAGCAGTGGTGCCTATGCTTATATTAAATAATATAGACTTTATAACAAAATGGTTAAAAAACACAAAAATGGTCATTATATAATGATAAAGGGAGCAATTAAATGAGAACATGTAACAATCCTATCTCACACCGAAATATCCAGATTCATGGAACAAATTCTACTAGACATAATCAAGGAAATAAAAAGTAGATTTCAATACTCTACCTTCAGGAGATAGATAATTAAGGCAGAAAAATCAACAAAGAAACACTGGACATACAGGACAGTGGAACAAATTGGGCTAAAAGATATTTACAGAAAATTCTGCCCCCAAACTACAGAATATATATTCCTCTCAGCAGTATATGGGACATTGTCCAAGATAGATCACATGTTATAACATAAAAGAGGACTTAGCAAATTCAGGAAAATCAAAACAATACTATATACTTTCTCAGACCACAGTTAAAGGAAACTAGAAATCAATTCCAAGAGGTACTGTCAAATTTACACAAAGTCATGGAAATTGAACAACGTTCTGCTGAATGATCTGTGGTTCAAAATAAAAATAAGACAGAAATCAAAAACCTTTTCTAACTTTATATAAAAGAGGACTTGAGCTTCTTAAATTTATGGGGTCTAGCAAAAAGCACTGTTATAGGGAAGTTCATACTCTTAAATGCTTACATGATACAGACAGATGACAAATTGTCATACTTCAAAGAACAGAAAATTAAGAACAAATCAAACCCAAAGCTAGTGGAAGAAAAGAAATGAAGCTCAGAGCAGAACTAAATAAATGGAAACCAAAAAAAAAAAAAAACCATACAAGGATCAATGAAAGAAAAAGTTGGTTCTTTCAAAAGATAAATAAAATTGATAGACCAATGGTTAGATTAACATGAAATAGAAGAGAAAGGACTCAAAGAAGCTCAATCAAATGAAAAAGGAGAAAAGGAGACATTACAACTGATACCACAGAACAACAAAAGATCATCAATGACTACTATGAGAACCTTTATGCACACAAACTGGAAAACCTATAGAAAATGGACAAAAGTTTGAAAACACATGACCTCCTAAGACTAATCAAGATAAAACAAAAATCCTAAACCGACCAATAACAAGTAGCAAGATTGAAATGGTAATAAATAATATCTACCAAGGGCAGCGCCTGTGGCTCACAGGAGTTGGGCACTGCCCCATATACCAGAGGTGGTGGGTTCAAACCCAGCCTCTGCCAAAAGCTGCAAAAAAAAAAATCTACCAACAAAAAATCCCCAGGCCAGATGCATTCAAAGTCAAACTGCACCAGACATACAAAGAAGACTTGACACCTATTTTACTGAGACAATATCATAACAGGGAATCCTTCCTAACTCATTACATGAGACCACAATCACCCTGACACCAAAGTCAGGAAAGGGCACAACAGAAAAAGGAAACTAGAAACTAATATTCCTTATGAACACAGATGCAAACATTCTCAAGAAAATACTAGGAAACTGAATTCAACAGCACAACTGAATTCAACAGACGTGGTGAAAAGATAATTCACCACGTCTATATGAGTTTCATCCAGGGGATGCATGAATGGTTCAATATGTGCAAAGAACTGGAACAAGCCAATATCCCCCTAAGAGCTGGAACATGACAAGTATGCCCACTGTTACCAGTTCCAGACACACAGTACCAGAAGTCCCCCAGAGCAGTCAGGGGAGAGAAAATATTAAAAGATATACAAATCAAGAGATAGGAGGTTAAAGTATACTTGTTTACTGCTGATATGATCTTGTATCTAGAAAATCGTAATGATTATTCTAAAGATTTTTTAGAATTAACCACTTCTTTCTTTTTTCTTTGCAGTTTTTGGCTGTGGCTGGGTTGGAACCCACCACCTCTGGTATATGGGGCCAGAACCCTACTCCTTGAGCCACAGGCATGGCCCAAGATTTTTAGAATTGATAAATAAATTCAGTAAAGTCTCAGGATACAAAATTAATGATTCAAAACAGTAGCATTTCTACACACTAATAACAACCAAAGAATCAAATAAAGAATTCATTACCATTTACAATGCCTACAAAAACAAAAACAAAACAAAACAAGTACCCAGGAATCTACTTACCCATGGAGGTGAAAGATCTCTGTAAGGAGGGCTATTAGACATTGATGAAAGAAATTGTTGATGACACAAACAAATAAAAAAACATCCTATACTCACGGACTGGAAGAATCAATATTGTCAAAATGTCCATGCTGCCCAAAATACTTTACAGATTCAAGGCAATTTCCATCAAAATATCAGTTTTATTTTTCATAGCATTAGAAGAAACAATTCTAAATTTCATGTGGAATCAAAGCAGAGCCCGAATACCCACAGCAATCCTAAGCAAGAAGAACAAATTTGGAAGCATCACATCACTTGACTTCAAATTATGCCACAAGGCTACATTGTGCAAAATAGCTTGGTACTGAAATAGAATAGATCACTGGGCTAGGATAGACAATTCTGAAATAAAACCCAACACCTTCAATCAACTGAACATTGACAGAGCAGCCAGAAACATACACTGGGGACAGGACCCCCTATTCCATAAATGGTGCTGGGAAAACTGGAGGAGTCACCTACAGAAGAAAGAAACTGGATCCCTATCTCTCATCAGACACAAAAATTAAGTCAAGATGAATTCAACATTTCAATGCAAGACCTGATACCATAAAAATTCTAGATGAAAACATAGGAAAGCCTGTTGTGCACACTGGCCCAGGCAAAGAATATATAACTAAGACCCCAAAAGCAAATACAACAAAACAAAAATAAATAAATAAGACTTAGTTAAACTAAAACGTTTCTGCACAGCAAGAGAAACAAACAACAAAGCAGACAGACAAGAGAAAGAGAGACAATATTCACAAACTATGTATCCATCACAGGACTAATATCCGAAATCTATAAGAATTCAAAGATATCAGTAATAAAATATCAGATAACCTCATTAAAAAGTGGGCAAACGAGTTGAACAGAATGTTTTCAAAAGAAGTCAGAAACATTGCCAGTAAACCTGAAAAAAATACTAAACATCACTAATCCTAAGGGAAATGCAAATTAAAACCACACTGAGATACCACCTTGCCCCTATAAGAGTGGCTATTATTTCAAAATCAAAAAATAGGTGTTGGTATGAATATGGTGAAAAGTAATGCTTATAGACTGTTGGTAGGACTGTGCAACTTGCATGGAAAACAGGATGTAGATTCTGCAAAGAACTAATGTTGACTTACTGTTAAATCTAGCAATCCAAATACTGGTTATCTATCCAAAGGAGGAGAAGTCATGATATCAAAAAGACACTTGCGGCTCGGTCCCTGTGGCTCATGCGGCCAATGTGCCATCCAC
The DNA here is from genome assembly GCF_000181295.1 of Otolemur garnettii. NCBI lineage: Eukaryota > Metazoa > Chordata > Mammalia > Primates > Galagidae > Otolemur > Otolemur garnettii. The sequence continues at coordinate 23,740 of NW_003852736.1, forward strand.
ATACACCTGAGATGGTGGGTTCAAATCCAGCCCAGGCCTGCCAAAAAACAATGACCATTGCAACCAAAAAAATATAGCCCAGCGTTGTGTCAGGCACCTGTAATCCCAGCTACTTGGGAGGCAGAGGAAGGAGAATCACTTGAGCCCAGGAGATGGAGGTTGCTGTGAGCTATGATGCCACAGCATACAACCCCAGGTAACAGCTTGAAGCTGTGTCTCAAAAATCAAGAAATAAAAATACAGATGACTGATAGTTCAAACTTTAAAGGCTTAAGTCTGTTTTTTCACATCAGTGGTATAACAGTCACATCAAATATTCTATGATGGTTTCTACCATACATTAAATTAGTGCTTCCCAAATGTGTTCTGAGATCCCTCATTGTAGAAGTTTTCTGACAAAAGTGGCAAGGTGCTGGGTTGGATCTGGAGGCTAGATCCATGGGTGTTGACATGGGAGTCTAGGCTCTATAGAGACCAGTCTGATGCTGGGGGAAGTTTGAAGTCTGAGGCCATTGAAATGGGCCAGGGTCCAATTGTCTTGGGTTGGCATCGCCCTCAGTCCTGAGGACATGAAATCTGGGGCTGTGGGACCAGCCTGGAACCTGGAGTTGTGGGAAATGGCCCAGTGTTAGGACAGGCTTGAAATCTGAGACTTAAGGGTGAGCCTGGCAGGTAAGCAAATTTGAAGCTATAGGGCCAGCCAAGAACCTGGGGCTGTGGAGGCTGGCCTCCCATTGAGGAAGCCTTGTAGGCTTCTTCATAAAATCTTTCCCTATGCCTACCTCTTCAAGACTTTTTCCCATACTTTCTTCTAGGATTTTTATGATTTCATATCTTAGATTTAAATATTTTATCCATCATGAGTCAATTTTTTTATGTGTTGAAAGATGGGGTTCTAGTTTCAGTCTTTGACAAGTGGTTATCCAGTTCTCCCAGCACCCTATATGGAATGGGGATTCTTTTCCCCAGTGTTATTCTTTTGTTTGGTTTATCAAAGATCGCATAGCAATAGGAGGCTGGTTTCGTCTCTAGGTTTTCTATTCTTCTCCGTATGTCTATGTCTCTATTTCTGTGCTTTTATGAAGAAGAATTCAGCAGCAATACAGCTTCAGTTGTAACAACAACAAAAATAAACAAGTGGGACTTAATTAAGCTGAAAAGCTTCTGCACCACTAAGGACACAACAATTAAAGCAAAAAGACAACCTGAAGAATGGAAAAAGACTTTCGCATGTTAGAAATCTGACAAAGTCTTGATAAGTAGAATCTACAGAGAACTCAAATTAATCAACAAAAAACAGCAAACAGTTCCGTCTATCAGTGGGCAAGAGACATGAACAGAATCTTCTCTGAAGAAGAGTGAGGAATAGCCAGTAGACCCATAAAAAAGTGCCCAACATCCCTAATCCTCACAGAGAAATGCAAACAAAACCACTTTGAGGTGGCACCCGAATCTCAGTGGATAGCACGCCAGCCACATACACAGGTGGCAGGTTTGTGCCTGGCCCAGGCCTGCTAAACAACAATGACAACAGCAACAACAACAACAAGAAAAAAAAAACAGCCAGGCATTGTGGTGGGTGTCTGTAGTCCCAGCTACCCAGGAGGCTAAGGCAAGAGAATCGCTTAAGCGCAAGATTTTGAGGCTGCTGTGAGCTGTGATGTCATAGCACTCTACCAGTGCAATATAGGGAGACTCTGTCTCAAAACAAAACAAAACAAAACACCTTGAGGCATCTCCTAACCATGATGAGAATGGCCCACATCACAAAGTCCCAAAGCTTCAGATGCTGGCATGGGTGTGGAGAAAAGGGAACACTTCTACACTGTTGGTGGGATCTTTCTTTGGAAAGAAGTTAGGAGAATCCTCAAAGAACTCAAAACAGATTTTCCATTTGATCCTGCAATCCTGTTACAAGGTATCTACACAGAAGAAAAAAGATCATTCTATCATAAGGACATTTTCATTAGATTGTTTGTCCCAGCTTAATTTTATAATCATTAAGATGCTAAAAAAACCTAAGCACACATCAACCTACGAATGGGTTAATCAAGTGTGGTATATGAATAGCATGGAAAACTAGCCACAGAAAGATGGAGACTTTACATCTTTTGTATTAACCTGGATGGAGTAGAAACACCTTCTTACAAAGTATCACAGGAATGGAAAAGCAAGTATCCAATGTGCTTGATACTAATATGAAGCCACTAGAAGGAGCTAATCCACACCCACACAAGGGAAAAACTCAATTCAATTCAAGGTGGGGGGAGGTGGGAAGAGGGAGGGAGAAGAGAGAAGGAAGGAGGGAGACCAGTGTTCTCCCCTTTAATGGGCACACTGTAAGGGTGTGTGGCAAACCTCCTGAGGGTGGGGCACATCTACAACAGGGACTTTATCTAACAAGTGCAGTCATTGTACCCTAATCACTTGTACCCTCATATTAATCTGAAATTTAAAAAATAATAAATAAATAAAAGAAAGGAAAACAACAGTTAATATAGTATACTAATATTTCTGAGCTTTGTAAACAAGGAATTCGATTTTGTTAACATAATCTAATTAAAAATTAAACACAGGGAGGTGCCTGTAGCTCAAAGGAGTAGGGAGCCAGCCCCATATGCCAGAGGTGGTAGGTTCAACCCCAGCCCCAGCCAAAGACTGCAAAAAAAAAAAAAGAAAAAGAAAAAAGAAAAAAATTAAACAAAATTAGCACATTAATTAAAATCTTAATTTATAACATATGTAAAATAATAATAATAATAATGAATTCAATAAATCAGCCCTGCACAGTAAAAAGTAAACAGCTTACCTATCAACTCATGCAATTCTGGAAATCTACACATATGAGGTATACCATTATTTCCACACAGAGGAGTAAATCAAAGCTTAGGGGAGTTGCAAATGTCGCCCAAGAACCTCTTACAAATGTTATGTGAGCGCTCATTTTTTCTGAAAATAATTCCATATATGTATGTCCCTCTTTAGAGTTTATAAACTTCTTTTTTTTCTTTTCTTTTTTTTTGTAGAGATAGAATTTCAGTTTATCACCCTTGTCAGAGTGCCGTGGTCACAGCTCATAGCAATCTCCAACTCCTAGGCTGAGGTGATTCTCTTGCCTCAGCCTCCCAAGTAGCTGGGACTATAGGCGCCTGCCACAATGCCTGGCTATTTTTTTGTTTCAGTTTGTCCAGGGCCTGGTTTGAACCCACCACCCTCGGTATATGGGGCCAGCGCCCTACCCACAGAGCCACAGACGCTGCCTGAGTTTACAAACTTCTTTGGCATACATTATTTCTGCTTGATTTTCATCCCACATGTTCATGTGAGTCTTCTCCAAATATATCTTCCCTGCTATGTATTTTTGTATCTTTCATTAGGGAAATCACATGAAAAGCATATCCAAAGCTGGAAATAATTATCTTCAGAACATCATCCACATCTTAAAAATAAATGGAATTGAATTTGGGCCAAAATCCTGCCTCCTCAATTTATTGTGAAGTAAAGAAAAATTTTTATTATGCTTTTGGAAAGAAGTGGAGAGTCTCAAAAGCATGTTAAGTGGTTAGAAACTGAGACGCTTAGCATAAACTGCTCTCCTCTCACCAACTACCTCTTTTCTTACTGAAGCCACACCGCCCCCCCCCAATACCCCTCTTTCTTCTCACTGAAGTTATAAGGAGGCCAGCTAGAGCCAGGAGCTGAGAGGTTCCTTGCTGGCCAGTCGAGCTCAGTCAAGAATTTCCAAGCTAGAGTATTCTTTTTCTTACATCAAGTGCCTAGTTGATTCAATAGGAGGAAAATGATTCTGGAATGTTTTTAAGAGAAAAGTCACAGGGTTTCAATATGCACCACTACAATGCCTCTGGTTTTCAAGGCTTCCCAACACTCTCCTAAAAGTCAGCCTTAAGCACATTAAACAAGAATGTGTCTTTGGGGTATCTCTCCACATAGTCCTGAAGCCCCGCATTCTCCTTCTCATCACAATGCTTTATTTCCTCCCTTTCCCTGTTAGAAACAATTCAAAGCTTTTAAACTATTATCTTTTCCTCTAATTATTTCATTTCCTGAAAGCAATAATTTCTTCCCATTTCCTCACGTCTCTTGAGGCTATATACCTGTTTTTCTTTGTATTACTCTGTTTTAAAAAAATATATTTTATTGTAAGAACACATTGCATGAAATCCATCCTCTTCACAAAATTTTAAGTGTATAAAACACTATTGCTGACTGTTACAATACTTGCTCCTGTCTTCCCCTTTGTGTTGCACTTCTTGAAAGAAATATACATTAGCTGGGGAGATAAATTCACTCTCACTGTTTCAACCACCTGTGAGCTACTTTTTTTGGCCCACACCTCTCCTGAAAACTTCAAAGTTCTACTTATCACACACATGCAGACTTTACACACAGAGATGTCACCAGGCCCTCAACTCCATCCCTTCTATACCTCATTTACCATTTTCCCTCTCCTCGGTCCTTGCAGGAAGGACCTCCACAAACACTGCAGATTTTTTTTTGAGAAAGAGGCTTAAGGTGTCCACCTGGGTAGAGTGTTATGGCATCACAGCTCACAGCAACCTCCAACTCCTGGGCTCAAGCGAGTCTCCTGCCTCAGCCTCCCAAGTAGTTGGGACCACAGGCGCCCACCGCAACGTCCAGCTATTTTTTGGTTGTAGCTGTCATTGTTGTTTGGCAGGCCTGGGCTGGATTCGAACTCGCCACCTTAGGTATATGTGGTTGGTGCCTTACCCATTTCAGCCACAGGCTCCAAGCCAACACTGCTGAATTAAAGGACCGATCTCCTGCTACTTCTCCTAATTTATCTGTCCCAGCTGCCAATGCAGTCACCAGACCTAGCAATCATTTCTTCTTTCCCCAGACTTATGGGACCACCAAATCAAACAGGTCTGCCCATCTCTAGAAATACTATTCAAATCCAGCCTTTCTGCTCCATTTCTATCATCTAACCTAAGGTCCTAATCACCTGTTTCCTTAGCTCCGCTGCACCCCCCAACTTGATTTCCTTGTTCCAGTAGTGTTCATGTCCCCCTGCACACAGTTGCCTGAGTGATGTATATAGATGTCAGTGTAAAGACATACTGCAGCACGGCTCCTGGGAAAGGAAAGGAGGCAGAAATTCCTCAGCACAGCACTGTGCCCTTCCCAACTTGGCCTTGCCAACCTGGCCAGCTTCATCTGCTCCCATTCTTTGTCTTGTTGGAGAAAAAGTAACACAACTGCAATTTCTCCAACTATGCACTGCTGTTCCTCAGCCTGACACCTATTTTTATATTCCTCCCTCAGCTGAGAATGCCCACCCTGACCCATTGAGATTCCCTTCATCTTGGCTATCTTCTCACCACCATTTGAGACCTACACAAATATCCAATGAAGAAACACTGAATAAAGATTTCCTGAGGCTACAAAAAATTGATAACTACTAGACCAAACCAAACATCATCAGGTCATTTACAAAATAAAGCAACAAGATCATGATTTCCAGCTAGTTCAATTCAATATTATGAGTAACTAAACTTGAACTTCCTTGAATATAACATTAATAATCCTGAGAAAAATGAAAGGGACCAAAAGAAAACTCCTCCAATTTAGGCCATATGAGGTCTGGTCAACAAGATACGTAGATACATGAAAGGTATTGGGTAGGAACAAAGAATCCATAGTGTTTCCTGTTGTCATGGAACATCAATTAACAGCTTTAACTGTAGGCTCCACAATGAATCCAGTCAGTATTCACCTTCCTTTCAGACTTAGAAATAATCTAATCAATGTGTAATACAGGCAACAGAATAAGAATATGTCTTTGTCTCTTATAAAGGCTATCTTCTCATTTGTATGATCATAAATTGGATTTCAGGGAAAGTCTTAGTTCACTTAGCACACAGTAAAATACATCAGGATTTGGAAAGTGCAGATTTAAGCCATAAAACAAAGTACCTTGAATCTTTGTGTAAGTTTACAATGATGAAGATACAGAATGGGGGAAATTCCCAACACTCATGCTGTCTATACCAAATAAAAGTAAGGCTGAATTATTATCTAATGATGGAGAGATATGTAGAACTGAAGCACTGAAGACTTTTACATCGCAGTGAACTCACTAGTTTCCCAACCTTATTACAGACAGAATTGAGAAAAGTCAAGTTTAGCTCTTGTGCAAGATTTTGTCTTATTTTTGTGGTACACTCAAGGAATAGAGAATGGCCAACAGGCAGGTCAGGAAGGGAGACATACAGAATCTGGGTTTTGAAAAAGGGTTTTTTTCAGGGTGGCACCTATGGCTCAGTGAGTAGTGTGCCGGCCTCATATAACAAGGGTGGTGGGTTTGAACTCAGCCTCGGTCACACTGCAACAAAAAATAGCCAGGTGTAGTGTCGGGCACTTGTAGCCCCAGCTACTCCGGAGGCTGAGGCAAGAGAATAGCCTAAGCCCAGGAGCTGGAGGTTGCTGTGAGCTGTGATGCCACAGCACTCTACCAAGGGTAACACAGTAGGAAAAAACAAAGAAACAAACAAATAAAAAATAGAAAAGAAAGGAAAAGGGGGATGTCATAGTAATTTATTATAAACTTATACTTGATGTTAATTAAATTAGCCTGAAAAGTGAAAGCAGTTTTAAAAGCAAGCAGACAAAAAGCATATGAAAGGTATTTTTCTATGAAATTGGACGTTTAGGGGGATTCTGGGAAGATGGCCGACTGGTAGCAACCCTGGTCAGAGGCTCCTGAACAAAGGAAGAAAAACTGGTTGGAATCAGAATCTATGAAGTCAAAGACGGG
>NW_003852736.1:37306-49587 GCF_000181295.1 Otolemur garnettii
GAGACAGAGTTTCACTACATTGCCCTCAGTAGTGTGCTTTGGTGTCACAGCTCACAGCAACCTCCAACTCTTGGGTTTAAGCGATTCTCTTGCCTCAGCCTCCAAGGTATCTGAGTCTACAGGCACCTGCCATAATGCATGGCTGTTTTTCTGTTGTAGTTGTCATTGTTGTTTGGCAGGCCTGGGCTGGGTTTCAACTTGCCAGTCCTGGTTTTTGTAGCTGCTGCCCTAGAGCAACAGGTGCCCAGCCAATATTTTCTTTAAGGAAAAAAAAAAATCTGAATCTTGGAATATGGTCAAAGATATATTTCAAGGTAATGTAGTTATTGCTGGAACACAAATAGGTAAACTTGTTTATACAAGGAATCTTATTATTGTTAACTGTTATCTCAAGGTCAGATACGCATTGGGAATACATCTAGATTTTGACTGGGTCTGCGGGTAAACCACAAATGATACCATGGGATCTATCTATCTATCTATTTGCAGTTTTGGCCAGGCCGGGCTTGAACCCGCCACCCTCGGTATATGGGGCCAGCACTCTACACCTTGAGCCACAGGCGCTGCCCCCATCGGATCATGTTTAACATTCTCTTGTTGAAGGTGGAGTTGATTATTTTGAGTCAGAACATCTACATTTGAACCTGGTCTCCTGCTTGTTAGATGTCCAGCAAGGCATTTTAAGTTCTTTGATTCTGAGATTCCTCTTTATAGGAAGAAGACAAGTTCTTCCTTACAGAGATTTTTGAAGTATTAAATGACCTAAAATGAATAATTGAGGATATATAGAACATAGATGATAGCTATGGGTAAAATGATAGCTCTCAGCATTTTTTACCAGCTCTCTCTGCTGGGAATATAAGGAAAAGGTAGATCTTCCAACTACAGGGATGTACCAGGATTCTGTGGGGAAAATTTATTTTGAGCAATGTCACAGAGAATGGGTAGGACTCCTTTTTCAACTGTTCCTACAGAGGTGTAGAAGTTAACAGCAAAGGGTAAGAAATAAGCTTGAGGTTGACTCAGATAGTGGATGAAAGAAGGATATATTCAGAAATATGAGAAAGAAGAGGATGGACAGGACACAGGGAGTACAAAAGGAGATAAGGTTGGAAAAGTAGGTCAAGGGAAAATTGCGTAAGGTTTTATTTTTTTTTTTTATTTTTTAGAGACAGAGTCTCCCTTTGTTGCTCTCGGTAGAGTACCCTGGCGTCACAGCTCACAGCAACCTCAAACTCCTGGCCTTGGGTGAGTCTCTTGCCTTAGTCTTCTGAGTAGCTGGGAATACAGGTGTCCACCACAGTGCCTGGCCATTTTTTGTTGCAGCTTGGCTGAGGCCGGCTTTGAATCCAGCACACTTCGTATATGGGGCTGGTGCCCTACTCACTGAGCCACAGGTGCCGCCCTGTGTAAGGTTTTAAATGCTTAGCTGAGAAGCCAAATTTTTTCCTACTTGCAGAAATTCAACGAAAGTAGACTGCTGTAAGGGGTCTTGATTCTTTTTTTTATTTTTATTTTTTGGTCTTGATTCTTGAAATATGTATAACTAAAGTCACTACAGAGGATTTATTGGAGAGTAAGGAGGAGACTAAAGGGGAGCCAACCAGATAAAGAGCTATGGCATCAGTCATGGGTATTAAGGGCTAGGAGGTAGGCAGTGGCAGCAGGAAGCAAGGATGAATGGAAGTTCACTTTTTTCACCTTGAAGTGTTATATTCCTTGAAGGTACTGGTCTCAAACACACTGTGTTGTCTATGAGATATAAGTACAGGTCAGGCTCAGTGAGTCATGCCTGTAATCTTAGCACTGTCAGAGGCCAAGGTGGGTGGATTGCTTGAGCCCAGAAGTTTGAGATCAGCCTGAACAAGAGGGAGACTCTGTCTCTACTAAAAACAGAAATAGTAGCCTTGGTGTGGTGCACATACCTGTAGTTCCGGATAGTGGGGAAGCTGAGGCAAGACGATTGCTCAAGTCCAAGATTTGAGGTTGTTGTGACCTATGATGCTGCGGCACTCTACCAAGGGCGACAGAGTGAGACCTCAGTAAAAAAAAAAAAAAGACAGAGAGAGATTCAAGTACTTCCATGTAGCAAATTTAGTATCTTTAGCTGCTCTAAAGATAAGTCTAGTGGCATTTGTCTGAAGAAGGCACACTATGAGTTACAAGTGATCATGTGCAAAGGTTTTTTAAACCAAGGGACCTGTGATATAATAAATGTAATAGAAAAGTAAAAGTCCAATGATTGTCATTATCTTGACACCATACAATAACATTTTTACTACTCTGTCCTCTCTGAAGTCATTGTGAATTTCCACTAGCCTTTATTGTCTTCTACAATTTTATGCTAGTTTTACATGGCATCTTTTTCAAGTGATGGTTGACAACTGAATTATCACTCATTTGTTCCCAAATAGAACTGACCCTATGAGCCTTCTTTTAAAAATGCTTTGAGATACAACATAATGTAGATGGCTGAACTCATGTACAAATCACCTAATCATAACATTAAATGGCAGTACTTGTTATTTCAATTTTATTCTCACAAATAAAATCTAAGACTCTGAAATACATGCAACATATCAGATACCACTATCAGCATTGATTCTTTTCATACCTAAATATGAATTACACTTTTGCATCCATTTTTTTCTTTCAGATAAATTAAGTAAATCTGTAAATATAGATAATTAGACTACTTTAGAAAAAGATTAGATATAGAATGACTTTAAAGATTCCTGGGATTTTTCTATAGGTTAGTGTTTGCACTCTGCATATCAATGACAAATTAGAAAGAAAACTCACCTGTTTTCTTCCTCAGGCTGTTCTACAATTCTCTCTAGCTCCTTGATTTCCACACTGTGTAAAGAAATCAAGATGTGGGCAGGACTATGAGGTTGGTTCACAGGGGAGTCCTGGCACAACCTTTGGCGGTAATGTTGGATTAACAAATATTCATCATTGGTCAGCACCTGTGGCTCAGTGGGTAGGGTGCCGGCCTCATATACCGAGAGTATCAGGTTCAAACCCTCCCTGGTCAAACTGCAACAAAAAAATATCTGGGCATTGCGGCGGCTGCCTGTACTCCCAACTACTTGGCAGGCTGAGGCTGGAGAATCACATAGGCCCAGGAGTTGGAGGTTTCCTTGAACCGTGTGATGTGAGAGCATTCTACCATGGGCGATAGAATGAGACTCTGTCTCTCCAAAGAACAAAACAAAACAAAACAAACAAACATTCATCATGTTTGGACAACAATATTCATCATGTCTGGACATGCCCAAATATTCATCATGTCTGGACAACAAAGTCAAAGGCTTTGTTCCACCCTCCACTTCCCCACATATATTTTGCTTTGGAGATCTGGAACCTGGGGGTGTATTTAAAAATATCTATTTGGGAGTGGGCAGAGCTAGTTGGCAGTTTAGTAACAGCTTCTTTGCAACCAGGAGCAGTGAGATTGGGGAGAGAAACCTCTAGGCATCTCTGGCTTGTAGGCTCTCCCCAGAAATATCCCTTTGGGGACGCAGGGAGACAGGGAGAGATTTCTGGCCATATTGATCAAATGGCATGGTTCTGGCACAAAAAAATAGAGATATAGACATTTGGAATCAAATAGAGAACTAGGAAATGAAACAAACACCTTACAGCCACCTAGTCTTTGATAAATCAAACAAAAACATACACTTGAGGAAAGAGTCCCTATTCAATAAATGGTGGTGGGAGAACTGGATATCCACATGTAAAAGACTGAAACGGGACCTGCACCTTTCTCCACTCACAAAAATTGATGGAAGATGGATAAAAGACCTAAATTTAAGGCACAAAACAATAAAAATCCTCAAAAAAAAAGCATAGGAAAAACACTTGATATCAGCCTGGGGAGAGACTTTATTAAGAAGCCTTTTGTAGCAATTGCAACAACAACAAAAATAAACAAGTGGGACTTAATTAAACGAAACAGCTTCTGTACAGCTAAGAAGATAACAATCAAAGCAAATAGACAACCTAAACAATGGTAAAGGATTTTGGCATATTTTGAATCAGACAAAAGCTTGATAAATATGATCTATAGAGTACTCAAATTAATCCAGATCAAAAAAGCAAACAATCCCATCCATTAATGAGCAAAAGACATGAATAGAACCTTCTCTAAAGACAGACAAATGGCTACCAAACATATGAAAAAATGCTCATTGTCCCTAATTATCTGAGAAATGCAAATCAAAACCACCCTGAGATATCATCTAACCCCAACGAGAATGGCCAACCTTCAGGTGCTGGCACGGATATGAAGAGAAAGGAAGGAAAACTTTTACACTGCTGGTGGGACTGCAAACTAATACAACCTTTTTGGAAGAAAGTATGGAGAACTCTAAAATAACTCAACCTAGACCTCCCATTTGATCCTGCAATCCCAGTACTGGGCATCTACTCAGAAGGAAAAAAATCCTTTCACCACAAGGACACTCACAGTAGACTGTTTATCACAGCTCAATTTATAATTGTCAAAATGTGGAAACAGGCTCAAAAATCCCCACCAACACAGGAATGGATTAACAAGCTGTGGTGTATGTATCACATGGAATACTATTCAGCCATTAAAAAGATGGAGACTCTACACCCTTTATATTAACCTAGATGGAAGTGGAGCACATTATTCTTAGTAAAGCATCACAAGAATGGAGAAGCATCAATCCTATGTACTCAATTTTGATATGAGGACAATTAATGACATAGTACATAGTGTGGGTGGGGGAAGCAGAGAGCAGAGAGAGAGAGAAGGAGGGAGGGAGTGGGGGAAAGGAAGAGCAGAAAGTGGAAAGGAGGGAAGGGGGCTGGAGAAGGAAAAGCAGAGAAAGGAAAGGGGGGAAGGAGTCTCTATGTGTGACACACCTTTTGGGGGCAAGACACAAATACAAGAGGGACTTTACTTAACAAATGCTATCAGTGTAGTCTGGTTTCCCGTACCATCAGTGAATCTCTAAGAATAAAAAAAAATAAAGATAAAAATATCTATTTGGGGGTGCCTATAGCTCAGTGGATAGGGCACTGGCCACATACAACGAGGCTGGTGGGTTTGAACCAGGCCTGGGCAGTAAAACAACAATGACAAATACCACAAAAAATATCCAGGTGTTGTGGCATGCACCTATACTCCAAGCTACTTGGGAGGCTGATGCAAAGAATCACTTGAGCCCAAGAATTTGAGGTTGCTGTGAACTGTCACACCATACCACTCTACCCAGGGTGATAGCTTGAGACTCTATCTCAAAATAAATAAATAAATAAGAAATAAGAAAATAAGAAAATTATCTATTAGCTTTTGACAATTAGATTTTTTTTTTGTATTTTTAAAAAACATTTTGAGGGCAGTGCCTGTAACTCAAAGGAGCAGGGCGCCAACCCCATATGCTGGAGGCGGCAGGTTCAAACCCAGCCCGGGCCAAAAGGGAGCTGAGTTTGAACCCACCACCATCAATATTTGGGGCTGGCGCCCTCTTTTGAGCCACATGTGCCACCCTACTTCTTTGATCTTTAAAAAACATTTTGAAAGGTTAAAATGTGGTTTTCTATACCGACTGGTGACAATACAAAGAATGTCTTTTGCTCAAATTTCCAATCAGATTTGTCCTATTTACGAGGATAAATCCAAGCAGCCCAACAAAGTTTTAAAAGGCAGAGTGGCAAGGTCCCCCCTACCCCAAAGGGATGCTCTCACACCAGTGGTCAGCCTGCTCTGCCACCTCACCAGGGCTGCACTATTGCTACTGAGGGCCTTCAACCTTGTCTTGTGCTGTCTCTGTTCCTGAGTGGCCATTGTCCTTCGACCACTACCAGATCACGCTCCTTCACGCGATGAAGCGAACTCTCACCAACTGCCACAAGAGCACGTCATTGCGTGCCCAAAAGTCCTGTCAGCTGCTAGCGCCCCCTTCTGATTGGAAGACTGCTCTGTGCCAGGGCTACCAGTGTCGCTAGTACTTTTGACTTCTTGCGTAGCTTCCGGTTGCGTTTCTAGCGCCCATAGCACTAGTTCCCCAGTGCAGGCCAGCAAGACCATATGAAGATAGCGTAGCTGCTTTACTCATACTTGGTGCTCTTTGCTGCAGCCATCCAGAGTTTGTCCAAGTGCAAGCTCACGTTCATGCCAGTCTATGGCCAACAATTTCCCTGTTTACTAACACTTGAAGGCTGGCTAGCTGAAAGGCCATCCATCAGTTGGCATGCTTCAGAAACATGACCACCCAGAAAAAGACAATTACCAGACGCTGGATCCAAACTCTGAGAAACTTTCTGGTAATGGGCACTTACATCATTGTTCTGAGGCTGGCAGCAGCTCCTAAGCGGCCGTAGGGAGATGAGAATCAGAAGGGCTTTCTGCAAGACTGAGGTCTGGAGTGGGGGAGACACCTGAGGAAAGAGCCTTTACTCTTTATGCAACGGCCAAAGGCACTAGTCTCCAGGAGTATACATGCCCAGCTCCACTCATGGCCTCAACCCCTTCTTCAGTAAGTCTCAGTACCTTCAGCAAAAGCAGTGGGGGCGCACAGAGAATTGACCCTGGCAGCTGTCACACAGGGTTCAGGGGGCCCAGCTGCTCTCCAGTAGTACCTCCCCCTAGTGACTCTGCCAGAGCAGGCCCTTCAGCAGCCCTATCTACAACTTCAGCATGGGCAACAGCCATCATCTACCCCTGGGAATGCTCTGAGGTATGGGTATGAATGCACCTTGGAATGGGTGAGAAGTTATCACTTTTTCCTTCTTATAGTTTTTGAGACCCAGATGGAATAGCTGAGAAAATCCACTTGCTCAGTAGCCTGAAGATGAGATCCTGGAACAATGAAAACCCAGTGAAAGGTAAGAATTTTTAACCAGTGTCAGTTCTCCTACATCTCTGCATGTAGTGCTTAGTTGAGAGAAGGTGGCAATTTGCATTTGTCCCTTCCTTTCCAAATTTCTTTCTTTTCTGTGTGTGTGATTTTATTTTATTTATTTATTATTTTTTTTTTATTTTATGAGACAGAGTCTCAAGCTTTTGCCCTGGGTAGAATGCTGTGGCATCATAGGTGAGCATCTTGGGCTCAAGGGATCCTCTTGCCTCAGTTTTTCTATTTTAGTTAAGATGGGAGTCTCACTTTTGCTCAGGCTGGTCTTGAACTCCTGAGCTCAAGCAATCCACCAGCCTCAGCCTCCTAGAATTCTAGGATTACAGGTGTGAGCCACCACACCCGACCCTTCCTTCCTTTCCAAATTTAGATTGGAAAAAGAAAAAAGTACTTGTTTGGATGGTGATTCTTATATAAATTTCGTTTGGGGTACCCACTTGTTACTGATCTTTCCCCTCCCAGGGGATAGCTAATGCTGTCCTGTTTGTATCATTCTGTGTCCTGATAACTTGGCTTGACTTTGCACCTGTCAGGGTGCAAGTTGTCAGATGCATTTGCAGGTGGCCAACTTCAGGTTGGAGGCCTGAAAAATAAGACCAGACAGAAATGTGACTGTACTTTCTTTGTGGGGCTAATGTACTGACTGTTGCCAGCTCAAGGTTGGGAGGAGAGTAATCTTTTGGCTATCTTTGGTAGTGGCTCTGGATCTTAGAAGGGCTACATCTTTTTGTATCCCTTTGTGAGGATACGTCTTGTGTCCATGGTTCAGTCATAAAAGGCTTGGTTTGGGTTCTAAATCACTCAATAGATACCTTTGTTTTAAAAGAAGAAGAAAAGGAAAAGTGGAGGTCAATACTGCCAGGAAAAAATATTTGTTATTTTTCCTGATTGGAACTTCATCAGAAAATAGTTGAAAGGATTTTTTTTTTATTTTGATCACAGATATTTTTGATTTTATTTAGACCTTTTTTTTTTTTACTGGTTTTGTATTTCACATTAATATGAGGGAACAAATTTTTAGGTTGCATTTTTCTCTACTTCCAAGGAAAAGTTCATGTTGCAGGAGAGCCCCTCATTCTGGTGGTTCATGCTAAACACCTCGCACTGTGCATAATAGGTGAGACCCCTCCAAATGCCCTCCCTCCTCCCCCAATTTTTCTCCCCCTTCCCCTCCCCTCTCCCTCCTCCCCTTTGTTAGACTATATTTGTGTTTTATCATTTATATGAGTATGTGTTTATACATTGGTTTCTTACTAGTATTGAGTACACTGGATACTCTTTTCCATTCTTGAGATATTTTACTAAGAACAATGTGTTCCAACTCCTATCTAGGTAAACAGAAAAGATGTAGAGTCTCCTTTTTTTATGTTTGAATAGTATTCCATATACCACAATTTGTTAATCCATTCATGGGTTGATGTGCATTTGTGTTGCTTCCACAACTTGGCAATTATGAATTGAGCTGCAATAGACATTCTGGTGCAAATGTCTTTGTGATAAAATTATTATTTTTTTGTTCTGGTAGATACCTAGTAATGAGAGGGGGGGATCAAATGGAAGGTGAACTTTTAGTTCTTTGAGAGTACTCCATACTTACTTCCAAAGAGGTTGTATTAGTTTATAATTCCACCATCAGTGTAGAAATGTTCCCTTCTTTCCACACCCACACCAGCATCTGCAGATTCAGGACTTTGTGATGGGCTCATCTTACTGGAGTTTGGTGTTATCTCAAAGTGGTTTTGATTCGCATTTCTCTGATAATTAAAGATGATGAGCAGTTTTCCATGTGTTTGTTGGCCATTGTGTGTCATCTTCAGAGAAGTTTCTGTACAAGTCTCTTGTGCACATGAATGGGGTTGTTTGCTCTTTTCTTATTGATTAATTTGAGTTCTCTATAGATTATAGTTATCAACCTTTTATTGGATTCATAACATTCAAAAATCTCCCATTTCAAAGGCTGTTTGCTTTGGTTGTAGTACCTTTAGCTGTGTAGAAGGATTTTAGCTTGATCAAACCCCAGTTATTTATTTTTGGTGTGCTACAATTGCCAGGGGGGTCTTCCCCATAAAATATTTTCCCAGGCCTTTATTTTCAAGCATTTCCCCTGCACTCTTTTCTAGATTTTTTTTATTTTTTATTTTATCTATTTTATTAAATCATAGCTGTGTACATTAATAGTATCATGGGATACAGTGTGTTCTTCCATATGCAGTTTGAAATACTTTCATCCAACTGGTTAATATAGCCTTCATGTCATTTTCTTAGTTAAGACATTTATACTCTACATTTAGAAAGACTCACATGTACCCATAGGATAAACCATAGATGTGATCCCACCAATCGCCCTCCCCCAACCCATCCTCCCCCCTCCCCTCCCTCTCCCCTTTCCCCATATTCTTGGGCTAAAATTGGGTTATAGCTTTCCTATGAAAACTATAAGTTAGTTTCATAATAGGGTTGAGTACATTGGATACTTTTTCTTCCATTCTTGAGATACTTTGCTAAGAAGAATATTCTCCAGCTCCATCCGTGTAAACATGAAAGAGGTAAAGTGTCCATCTTTTTTTATGGCTGCATAGTATTCCATGGTATACATATACCACAATTTATTGATCCATTCATGGGTAGATGGGCACTGGGGCTTCTGCCATGACCTAGCAATTGTGAATCAGGCTGCAATGAACATTCTGGTACAAATATCTTTATTGTAGTGTGAGTTTTGGTCTTTTGGATATATACCTATAGAAGAATTATAGGATCAAATGTCAGGTCTATTTTTAGTTCTCTAAGTGTTCTCCAGATGACTTTCCAAAAGGGACATATTAGTTTGCAATCCCACCAGCAGTGCAGAAGTATTCCCTTTTCTCCACAACCATGCCAGCATCTGTGATTTTGGGATTTTGTGATATGGGCTAATCTTACTGGTGTTAGATGATATCTCAAAGTAATTTTGATTTGCATTTCCCTGATGATTAAGGCTGGTGAGCATTTTTTCATATATCTGTAGGCCATGTGCCTGTCTTCTTCACAGAAGTTTCTCTTCAAGTCCCTTGCCCACCCTGAGATGGGATCACTTGTTCTCTTTTTGCTAATACGTTTGAGTTCTCTGTGGATTCTGGTTATTAAACCTTTCTTGGAGACATAACCAGCAAATATCTTCTCCCATTCTGAGGGCTATCTGCCTGCTTTACTTACTGTGTTTTTGGCTGTGCAGAAGTTTTTTAATTTGATGAGGTCCCAGTAGTGTATTTTTGATGTTGCTTCAATTGCCTGCGGGGGTCCTCCTCATAAAATATTCACCCAGGCCAATTTCTTCAAGAGTTTTCCCTACACTTTCTTCTAGTATTTTTATAGTTTCATGTCTTATGTTTAAATATTTTATTGGCCATCTTGACTCTTTCCTTTTGATAGGAGTTTTTTTGAAGAGCTCTATTGTCAGAGTTGGCTTATTGGGAATTGATATTCAGGCTATATATTTTTTATTTAATTTTTAGTTAAAGTCAAAACTGTATATATTTATGTGATGATTTAATATACAATGTAGAATGCTTAAATGAAACTGATCAAACATATCCATCACCTCACTTATTTTTTGTGGTAAGATATTTAAGATTTACTCTTATTTTGAAATGTGCCCTTGCATTGTGCACATTAGGTGAGATCCCATGAAATGCCCTCCGTCCTCCCACCAATTTGCCCTGCCCCTCAGCTGTCCCTCCTCTTTCCTCCCCCCGCGAGACTATATTTGTATTTTATCATTGGTATGGGTGTGTAAGTGTTTTTATATTGGTTTCATAACGGTATTGAGTACATATAATACTTAGAAATAAAAACAAATCTGGAGGAAACACTCTACCAGGTATCAGGTTCTATTTTTTTAAAAGCCACTTTGTTCTCTCTTTTGGATTCTGCTTGTCCTGTGGGAACTTCTCAGTCAATTGAAACACCCTGTTTGAACCCCTGCTGACTATATGGTATACCAACTCTGTTTACCTCCATCTTGTTGAAACTTCATTGTCTTTTGTGGGAAACTTAAGAACTCCACAAACCATCAACTCTAAGATCTCTTCTTTCTATATATTTCCATTCCTCCTTTTGCCACCTTCAATTTTCTATTTAGTTCCCCTAAGTCCTTGATAGGTTCCCCTTCTAGACCCGAATTCCTCCATTCTGCTGTCTATCTCTGCCAGACCTTTTCTCTTCCCACTCCAGGCCCCTCACTCACTTAAACTTTAGGTTCATTTCTCTCAAGGAACTCCAGGTTTCCAAAAAGCAAGTACCTGATGCTAAAAGTAAAAGAATTCTAATTAGAAATAGACTGAATGACAGTTGTTAGATATTTCTTCAATTAGCCACCTAAAATTTAGCCCATAGTCTCCATGAGATTGACCTCTGAAAACTCCAAAACTCCTTCTTGGAGAAAACTTGGATCCTTTCTCTGTGTGCTTGCAATGTGAATTCCCTACCCTGTTTTCTTTGGGACCCAATAGTCATCTTTCTGAGATACAAACTTTAAGGAAATGATTGTCATGAGAGATGAAAATAAGAAACTATTGGGGAACTAGGAAAATGACAAATTGTAAAATTTCTTTTCCATAAACACAGTTATTCCTCAGTATCTAAGGGGGATTGTTCCATAATATGCTATCAACATCCATGCATGTTCAAATTCCTTAAATAGAAAATTGCATAGTGTCTGCATATAATCTATGTACATCCTCATGTACACTTAAAATCATCTCTAGATTACTTAAAATACCTAATACAATGTAAATGCTATATAAATAGTTGTTATACCATATTGTTTCCTATTTGTATTATTTTTATTGTTGCAATTTTTTTTAATATTTTCAATCTACTGTTGGTTGAATCCACATATACAGAACTTGAAATTGTGGATGGCCAACTGTGGTAAAAAGCTTTAGAAATCTGAGAAGGTAATCTTAACTTGCTCCATCTGCCAGAAACACAGTTTAGATCCAGCTAGTCTCTTATAAATTAGTGAGTTTTTTAATTATTTACCTGGCACATGGCTAAAATTGTAGGATGAAAGCTATGAGATCTTTGTGTGTATGTTATTTATATATGCATGTTTGTTAAGTATACGTGATATTTTTCTACTTCTGGAGAGTATTTTAAATTAATTTTTTAATTCCTTAAAGAAATTCTGTTCAAAATGGCTTAGAGATAAATAACCACTTATATAAACTAAATATTTCTAAAACTCTCAGAAAACAAGTCTCTTAGAAAATAGCCCAAATGTTCATTTTTTAGTTCACATGATCTGGGATAATCTTTGGTAAATAAAGATAGTTTGAAAATTGTTGGGAAAATAAAAACTGAAATATCTCCAGAATTGTCAGTATTAAATACAATACTTTTTTTTTTTTTTTT
>NW_003852736.1:49607-97584 GCF_000181295.1 Otolemur garnettii
TTTTTTTTTTTTTGAGACAGAGCCTCAAGCTATCACCCTGGGTAGAGTGCTGTGGTGTCACAGCTCACAGCAACCTCCAACTCCTGGGCTTAAGCGATTCTCTTGCCTCAGCCTCCCAAGTAGCTGAGACTACAGGCACTCACCACAATGCCCGGCTATTTGTTGTTGTTGTTGCGGTTGTCATTGTTTAGCTAGCCCAGGGCTGAGTTCAAACCTGCTACCCTCGGTGCATGTGGCTTGTGTGTAACCACAGTGCTACGGGTGCTGAGTCACACATGGTTATTTCAGTAGACATAGAAAAAGGATTTTATAGAATTCAATATCCTTTCATGTTAACAAAATAAACCTCAACAATTAGATATAGAAGAAATCTACTTCAACACAATAAAGGCCAAATATGACAAGCTTACAGCTAATATACTCAATGATGAAAAATTGACAGCTTTACCTCTAAGATCAGGGCCAAGGCAGAGATGCCCACTCTCACCACTTCTAGTCAATATAGCACTGGAAGTCCTCACTAGAGCAATTAGATGAGAAACGGATATAAAAGATGTTCAAATTGGAAAAGAAGAAGTTAAATTGTCACTGTTTGCAGGTAACATGATCTTATAGAGAGAAAATACTCAAGACTCAGCTAAGAAAAAATCCTCCAGTTTGTTGTGTTTTCTTTTTCAAGTTTGGAAATAAATATGCATTCTCTCTGCCATACTTTTTCATTTGAGTATTCAACCAATAAAATAAGAGCTTTCTTGATATTTCAGAAAGAACAAACTTTGTATCATTCCATAGTGAAAGTTAAGGGCAATTAGACGAAATTCAAGATAAACAAAATAATGGAGGCTTAAAATGATTTATGGGGAAATATTAAACAAAAGAGACTGGATTTGTAAAGCTTGGAAAACTATGTGACCAAGCTATGTGCTTGGTCATAGCACCAAACTATGTGCTAATTATATGCAAGTGTCTGACAGATGTCAAAAAAGGGAGAAATAACACATAGAAGTTAAGTACATAGAGAAATAACTAGAAATGTCATGTTAATAAACAATAAAAAATAAAAATGAAACCCAAAAAAAGCAGTGTACAGTATAAACTCTAATAAAATAATCTGATATTGAAAACTACTGCTAGATTATAAGGTATAAAAGGGTTTTTATTGTGTGCTAGTATATAGAAACAATGTCTGTAGTAGCAACAACTTTCAAAGACAACATTAGCATGCTGCCTAGTATTTAAAGATGCACAGGTTGGAGCAGTTGAGCCAAGTATTGGGCATTTTACAATAATGATGATCACTTTTCAGAGGTGTAGCTTTGGAAGATGTTAAACGTCCTCAACAGGCTTTTCTTCCAGTAGCCATATCTCCTAATATTTACTTCTCTAAGTGACGTAGGCTAGATAATTTGAGGATATGTAATCTAAGTAATGTAATCTCTTTAATGGCCTGAAATGAGCTTTGGAAGCATTACTTAAAATTCATAGTGCTTATTCATTACATTTCTCTTCTAATTGCAATAACAGGTATGTGTAATTTTGTTGCACCTATATGCATGTATCTGTCACCATAAATACATACGTTGCACAAAAAATGGAAAGATATTGAACTTCCAAAGGTGTTATTGGAAGTTTTCTTAGTATTGGCCATTAATTTTAAAATACTTACTAATTGGCTTCATTTCTTTAGCTTAAAGTATTCCTTTGTCTTTGTCACTAAGTGGAGATTTCTACCAGGGACTCATATTGCAGCATATAACAAAGTCACAAATAATTTTATCTTTAGACTTAGATCAAGTTCCCATTTTCATAATTTCAGGTGATAGTGGAGAAATGATATCTAATATTTAATTTGTATATTCACATTTTTGGTTGATGACAAAAGAAAAGTTGTTTTGGATGAAACTTGTCAAATGCCTGCTGTGGTATGCTGGAATTTGGTATTCATTTTTTTTGGTTTTTAAGGAAATGTTAATCATGAACATTAAAAGACAAAGCAAAATAGAAAGGTATAAAATCTAAGGAAGAAGTTTGTTTCAATAAGGTGGGTATTATCCATGATTTAAAATAATGGAGAACAGGGCTGTGCCTGTGGCTCAAAGGAGTAGGTCACTGGCCCCATATGCCAGAGGTGGAGGGTTCAAACCCAGCCCCAGACAAAAACTGCAAAAAAAAAAAAAAAAAGAATGTGATAAGGTATCTCTTGGTTAAGAAGTCTCTGATTACATGTAAGAACAGCTTCACTAGAATGAGATAGAGCAATAAAAAGTGACTTATAAAAAATAACGTATTTCTTCCAATGATCAAGAGAAATTAAAAGAGAACCTCTTTACCCTTTGAAACAACTCACCTCTTTAAAGTAATTAATGAAAAAAAACTACCAACCCATAATTTTATGCACAGAGAAACATAATTCAGAAACCAAGGTAAAATACAGACATATAAAAAAGGAACAAATGTATTATCAGCAGACATGTTATACTATTGTTCTTCCCCACCATCACAATTTGCCTTCAATGCTATGTATTCACAGCAGTATCAAAACTATGAAATATTTAGGGAAAATCTGGAGGAAAAAAAGATGTGAAAGACCTGTACCATGAAAATTACAAATAGATTCTGAGATGAATGTAAGGCTATACACATACATGGAAATGTACCTTTTTCATGGATCAGAAAACTCAGTATTTGTAATATGTTGCTATCCTCTAATTGATCATTGGATTTCACTGAATTCTAATCAAAATATCAACAGGATTTTTTTTTGTACAACTGACAAATTGATTCTAAAATTCTCATAGAAATTCAAAGGACACAGAAGAGCCCACCCCCCCCAAAAAACAATCAAATAAAATAAGAATGGATCAAAGTTGGATGACTAATACATCCTGATTTTGGAAACAAAAGCAAACAAAAACAACAGTTGTCAACACAATATGAAATTGTCATGAAGAAATAAAAATCAAAGGAACAGAAAAGAACCAACAGAAATATGGATAACCGATTTTCTACAAAGTAACAAAGGTAATTCAGTGAAAACAAATTCCTATTTTCAGAAACATATAATTCTGGAACTATTTAATGTCCATATGCAAAATTTTTAAAAACCTTCATCCATATCTTGCACCATCTACAAAATGTAAATGACAAATCTGAAGGTTAAACCTAAAATTATATAACTTCTAAAAGAATGAACAAATTGTGACCTCTGGATAGGCATTTCTTAGATACAATACAAAAAGAACAACCCATGGAAGGAAAACTTAATAAATTGGACTTCATTAAATTTGAAAACTGTTCTTTGAAATATACAATTAAGACAATGAAAGGACATGCCATAGATGGAAAAATTTGCAAATCATATATAAAAAGGATTCAAATCTAGGACATAAATAACTGTCAAAATTCAATGTTATCAAGCAATACAAATACTGTGCAAAAAATTTGAGCATACACTTCACCAAAGGAGATATATGGATGTCAAATAAGCATATGAACAGATGTTCAACACCCAAAGGCATTAGAGAAATGCAAATTAAATCCATGATGAGATACCACTACACACCTATTAGAATAGCCAAAGTTAAAAATTACCACCCGTACCAGTGTTGGGGAGTATGTGAAGTCATTGCAATTTTCGTATACTGCTAGAAGAAATATATAATATTACAACTACATAAAAGGAATAAATTCAGGAAATTTATTATATAACATGGTGACTCTAGTTAATAACAATATAGTGTACCCTTGAAAAATGCTGTGAGAGTGGGTAAGTGTTCTCACGGTAAAAAGATAACTATGTGAGGCAATGCATAGACTGTTAACTAGATTTTGTCATTCCACACTGTGTGCACGTTTTATCTGTAATTAAAAAAAATAAAGCTAGTACAATCACTTTGGAAAAAGGTGTTGTTTTCTTAAACGTGTTAAACATATACCTACCATAAGATCCTACCATTTCACTCCTAACTAAAGTTTGCCCAAGAGAAAAAAAGTATGTGTGTATACAAAGACTTTAATGTAAATGTTCATAGTGGCTTTATTTGTCATACCAAAATGGAAAACAACCCAACTGTCTATCAAAAGGCGTATGTTTAAATAGTGTCCTTACAATGGACAATAAAATAGAATCACCCAGTGTCTTGCTAGAGAGAACTGGGGCAATGCCTGCTGGCGCCCCCTCTGGGAATAATCCCGACTGGGCGTGGCTTGCGGTCTCCTAGCGACTTCAGTGGCTGGAACTACAGTGGTGGCCGCGAGTCAGGGGCACCATGTCCGACAACAGGTGGTTCCGGCCATGGGTGCTGGAGCCAATGCCCCTGGGCATGAACTGCAAGCCATGGTACCTCGACAAACTACCTTCCAAGTGTTTGGCAAAGTACAAGAACAAGATGCTGGAGTTCCCCACCTCCCTGAACAGCCGGAGGTGGATACTTGTGAAAGAAGGGCTGGATGACTTCAGAAAAGGCTGTCCACCTTGTGAAGGTCTGATCACTCGCGGAGCTCATAAGTCCTTTCTCCCCATGATTTCTCACAAAGGTCCCCCACCTGCCCCCAAAACGAGTTGGAGAAAGCCATGCAAGGACTCGAGACTGTTATCCACGTATACTCAAAACCGAATAGCACGGAAGATGTATGTAGACAGCATTGAAGCCAGTCTGACCCCGCATCCCTTGGCCAGCTTCCTGAATCTGGAAGAAGATTTACCTGCAGATCTCTTACTAAAGGTGCTGAAAGTGTTGGATCCTGAGAGGAAGATAGATGATGATACATGGGCTTATTGTGAAGGAGACAGGAAAAGAACCAGGGAACCCATGAAGCTTTGTAAATACCCACCTAAGAAAGCTTTGCTGGGACCTCCTAAGTGTCGCACAACCAATCCAGACGGTTTGCCTCTTGAAGAGACATCATTGGATGAGCTCCCTGAGCCACCCCCAATTGAAGAAATACCAAAAGGAATTAGTGACTTTTGCGAATGGGTTGCTACTTTTGGAGACTTGGGCGTTGATGAACAATTCATCATAAACCGATTTGACTTTGATACTGAGTACAAACCAATCTTTGAGCATCTACACATGAAGAAGATAACCCAGGTTTGTTCAGACCTAAAGATCACCGTGGGGCTAAGTGAAAAGGAGGAAAGAAAATTCATCACAGAGGAGAGAGATATCCAGAGAAAACTCCAGAAACCACCAAACCCTTACAAACCAAACTGGGTGAAGATGAGGTATGGAGCATGGTACCTGAAGCCTAAGTTGTGGAAAAAGTTAATGAATGATGAACCTTTGATTGACCCCAAGGTCTTACTTGAAGCTGAAGCTAGGTTGTCTAAACCGGACATTCTTGACGACCTTTATGGAACAATTGCCTTTAAGGATTTCATTCGAAGCAAGGGCTACAGGATGCCAGAATTCCTTGCGAGGATATTTAAAAGGAAGGGGTGGACTTATGACTCTGTTAAGACTCCCATGGAACATATAATGAAAACTCATGCACTCATAGATGATGATCCATGTGAAGAGAATTAGATGGTTTTCTATTTACTACTTCCTTGGATATTTCATGCTCTTATTTTAGTCATTTATCAGAATTTATGATGAATGTCCCATCATGGAGGTACAACTTTGACACATCTGTAAATTTAATACCTAATGCTTATAAACACAGATCAGTGAACAGCTTCAGATTCAATCAGTATTTTATGTCTATCAACTATGGCATAAATATTTACATGTACTCTTTCCACAATTTTATAGCATCATGAATATCAAATTGTAAAAAAAAAAAAAGAATTACTCTTAAAAAAGAAATGATCTAGTGTTGCCAGCTGAAATGTGGGATAATTTTGAAAATAATCATGCTTAATAAAAGAAGATTTGCATAGCTCCACTTGTATTAATATTTTAATTAAATAATTATTACAATTATTTTGTTAAGCAAAACTTGGAATATAAAGCCAAAATATTATTAGTCCATTTTTTCTTGCACTTCAGTTTTTATTCTTATCAGGAGTGACTGTTTTTAAAGATTTCAGGTTCAAGTTCTTCTTTTTTTATTTTTAATTGTTTTTTATTAAATCATAACTTTGTACATTGATGAATTTATGGGGTTCAGGGTATCAAGTTCTTCTTGTGTTTACAGTATAATTTGTTTTCAAATTATTTCAGATTAATGAGGAGACAAATGATTAGATTACATCATTTGCATTTGTTAGGTAAAGTTCCAGTTGTAGTTGAGCTCTTCACCCAGGGGCTGTGTTGTAACCCTTACATTGTGCCAATTAAGTAAAAGCCTACAATCCCCCTTCCTGCCCCCTTTCCCCATTTCTCTTCCCCTCCCCTCACTTGAATCAAATTGTGTTTCTCTCATGTGGGCATGTAGTTGTGTATTGGTTTTATATTAGTATTGCATGCATTGGATACTCACTTATCCATTTTTGTGATACTTTACTAAGAAGGATGCTATTCAATTCCACCCAGGTAAATACAAAAGATGTGAAGTCTCCATCTTTATTTTTTATTAAATGATAGATGTTTACAGTAATTCAATCATGGGGTACAATGTGGTATTTTCATATACAATTTGAAATATGTTCATCAAACTGGTTAACATAGCCTTCATGTCATTTTCTTAGTTATTGTGTTAAAATGTTTATATTCTACTTTTAGAAAGATTCACTTGTAGCCTTGCAAGATAAACCATAGAAGTGATCCCACAAATCACCTTCCCTCCCCCAATCCACCCCTCTCCCTTCCCCATATTCTTAGGCTATAATTAGGTTATAGCTTTCATATGAAAGCTATAAATTAGTTTCATATGAAAGCTATAAATTAGTTTCATAGTAGGGCTGTGTACTTTGGATACTTTTTCTTCCATTCTTGTGATACTTTGCTAAGAAGAACATTTTCCAGCTCCATCCATGTAAACATGAAGGAGGTAAAGTCTCCATCTTTCTTTATGGCTGCATAGTATTCCATGGTGTGCATATACCACCAAAAACCACATTACAACAAAGATATTTGTATCAGAATGTTTATTGCAGCCCAATTCATAATAGCCAGGTCATGGAAGAAGCCCAAGTGTCCATCGATCCACAAATGGATCAAGTCTCCATCTTTTTGATGGCTGAATAGCATTCCATGGATACATATACCACAGTTTTTTAATCTATTCGTGAGTTGGTATCTTCCTTCTCAATGGTATGTAATAATTTCTGTAGTATAGGTACAAGTTCTTTTTAGGCTTTCCATTCTGTTTTGTAGTTCTTTGAATGAGTCTTTCACTTCCAGAATTTCTATTTGTTTTTAATTAATACTTTGATTTCTTTAGAGAATTTTTTATTCACTTCCTATATTGATTTTGTGATTTCTTTTTATTGGACTTCTATTTTCTCTTGTATTTCTTCAAGAAAGAAAATTCTTTCAATCCATATGCAAAGCTCTTCATCTGTGTGGGGACAAAGATGTTTGGGCTTTCTTGTCCATGGCTTTTGGTGTGGATAAGACAAAGCTGTCTGGGCTTTCTCACACATGGCCTACTGCAAGGTGCCATGTGTTCCTAGATAGCCAGAACTGTATACAGTGATGTCATGGTCATGTAGCTACTGCTTGCCATGCTGCAACTTTTGTTGCCCTGGGTATAAAAGTGTAGAGGACCTTCCCCTTGTGTAGATTGTAGAATGGAGAAGGGTGGACTGTCCATGTAGCTCACCAGCTACGTGAACTGAATAAAGAATGTTGCATCTGCCCTCCATGCCTGAATTTCTTTCTGGTCTATCCAAATTAGAATACTGTCACTACAATCTTTCATTTTAATTATGTCATTTAAGTTGGTATCCATCAGAAGAGAGTTGTTCATTGCTTTGGGGGTGTTCTTTCACTCTGATTCTTCATGTTTCTGGACATCTGTCACTGACTCTCGTCTTGCCTTGTATTCTAGAGCTAAGCATGTTAGGGCTGGCTTACAGCCCTGTCTCCAAGACTGCAATGATTAAACATTAACCATGCTGTAGAGAGGAGTATTGGTCCTGAGATGCCTTTGGGGTACATTATCAAGTTTAATGGACTTCTTGGGTTACCTTTGCCCTATTTGTATCCACCTCTTTCCAGTGGACTATTGTGACATTGTGAGTATGAATACACCACTCCATTGAGATAGAAAGCACTAGGTTGACTATGGGGTTGTTCACATTGCCATTGACTGTAGCCACATGGAGAGGTCAGATACCAAAATAGTCTTTGTGCCTGTGGTATTCTCAGGTCCCTCAGGTGAGGTACACAAATGACCCAAGTTTTAGAGGGAGTTCTGTAGCTCCCAGGGGGTTACTTGGTCCCTGCTTCCCATGAGATAAGGGAGGAGCAAAGTGTATCAAGACTGGTATGCAATAGCCTAAGTGAGGGGATTTCCTGAGTCACAGCAGGGCTTTGTTGAACTTCAGCAAGGTTTGAAGGTCACTTATCTGGCTACTTCAGGGAGCCACTGATACAGAGTTCAGGTCTTTCTGAGCCTGGGGAGCTGCTTCTGATGGGAGAGGCATAATCATGTGATTACTTTGGCCCTGAGTCAGGCTTTTTCTGTCTATGTCCACTAGCCTACTTTTTCTGTGAGGTGGAGTATGTGCCTTTCCTATTTTCTCTCTAGTGCTCCACACCACTCTCACCTCTGAATGATCTATGTGAGTTCCCTCTCTGCCCAAGACAAGCTTTTAAGCTACCCCTCAGTTCATGTGTGTGACCCTCTGGTGTGCATCTCCACATGGTGTTGGCACATAAGATCTGTGATTGTGCACCCCTTTTCTGCCACTAGGCCATTAGGTGAGGGAGGTAGGGTTCCCAATCTGCAAAAGTCTCTTTCAGTGGCACTCTCTAACCAGGGGAGAAGTGGTGACTCAGAAGACTCTGGGATAAAGTTACACTCTCTGCGGTAATGGCTGGTCAGAAGGGCCTCGAGGTCCTGCATTGCCATGGAAACCAGGGGCTATATTAATTTAGCACCAGAGTCATGTGGCACAGTTCTCCAATATGGGAGATCTTTAATGGTGTTGGAGGATAGGGCACGTTCACAGATAACTGCTCCTCCTGTTGGATCTGGCCACAAAGCCTCTTTAATCACCTAGGCCTGGAACTGAGCTGCAGCCTCACTCCCCTCTTTCTCCATCCATCTCTTCAGACCAGGGGGAACTAAACTCAGCCTGCCTTACTATACCACAAGGGGCTGAATACACCAGGCTCCTGTGGGAAGGAAGATTGCAAACTACAGCTGTCCATGGCCCCCTCACTGAGAGGCTGGTTTCTCCACACATACTTCTCTAGCACAGCTATGGGGGGAGAGGGGTTGTGGTCTCTCTGCAGTGCTCATGTTTTAGAGTGGCATCAAGATTTAATTATATTCTGGGGTGACAGGGATGGAAAAGGTAAAGGGGAGGAGGTGTACAAATGCAAGAATGCTGCTCTCTGTTTCCTTGTGGTATTCCTCTGTGAGAGGAGAGCCCTATGTCCTGCTGCTGACCAGATGTTCCCAGGTGAGTTGGGGGGTTCCCTTTACCCTGGCTCTGGGCCTCTCTGGAATTGGTCTACTCCACCACTCTCTCTTCTCAAACCTCCTCTCTCTCAGCTTTGCAATTACTCCTAGTGGGGTCCCTGGGCACCACTGTTTTTTCTCCCCTTAGTCTGCCTCTGAATGCAAACTGTCCTCTGCTCTCCATAGTCTAGACTTTACTCTTATGCTGGGAGGGATGGACAAGCTATGTATCTAGTCAGCCATTTTGAACAAATATGAATGATGGTTAGTTTTATGTGTTAACTTGAATGGGCTAGAGGATGCTCAAATACTGGTGTTATCCCTGCATGTGCCTGTGAAGGATTTCTAGAAAAGATTAGCATTTGAATCAGTAGACCAAGTAAAGAAGATCAATGTGGGTGGCCATGATCTAATGCATTGATGTCCAAAATAGAACAAAAAAATGGAGGAAAGGTGAATTCACTTTCTGCTTGAGCTGGGACATCCATCTTATCCTGCCCTTAGATATCGTAGGTCCCAGTTCTCAGGCCTTTGAACTCAGATTTAGACTTACACCACCATCCTTCCTGGTTTTCCAGCTTGCAGAAGACAGTTCATGGGATTTGTTGTCCTTTGTAATCATATAAACCAATTTCTTTCTTTCTCGGTCTTGTTCTGTTGCCCAGGCTAGAAGGCAGTGGTACCATCATAGCTCACTGCAGTCTCAAACTCGTGGGCTCAAGTGATCTTCCTGCCTCAGCCTCTCAAATAGCTGAGAATACAAGCTTGAGCTTCCAGGCCTGCCAACTTTCTATGATTTTTTTCCAGGTTTTTTTTTAAATTTTTATTGAAACAGAGTCTTGTTATGTTGCTCAGGCTGATCTTGAATTCCTGGCCTCCCACCTTGGCCTGCCAAAGCACTGGGATTACAAAATGAGCCACTGTGCTCAGCCTCAATTTCCAAGATAAATGTATGTGTCTATCTATCTATCTTCTATTGGTTCTTTTCTCTGAAGAATCTTGACTAATATACCCTTTCTATTTTTATTACCATTACATTTATCTTTATGAGCTTTTTATGTATATTTGTTAATTTCTTTATTTCCTCTATTATTCACTATACTGAATACTCTGTGAAAACGAGAACTTTGTATATTTCATTAGCCTCTGAAATCTCAGTACCTAGATGTCACAAAGTGCAAAGTGGATGCTACATAAATCTTTGATAAGTGAATTAATAGAAGAGGAACTTTTATAAATTACCATGTTTGTTAAGATTCTATAGCATTTCTCTCACATTTTAACAATCAAAACTTTTCATCTCCTTTTGCAATCAATGTAAAACTTTCCCTTCCAGAAGTGGGCTCTCCTTCTCAAAAGGTTCTAGCTCATTTTATTCATCATCAAACTGAATTTGTCACAGTTTCTTATATCACAACATGTTTTTTCATCATTTCTACCATAATAACATCCAAAGCAGCGGCTACATGTCATTTACTTTTAACATAATATGTGCCAGTCAGTGTGCTAATTGTCTTCTTTATCCAATCATATTTTAATACACATCACATTATTATTTGTCTACCTCAGTAGTGTGCTGTGACATCACAGCTCACAGCAACCTCAAACTCTTGGGTTTAAGTGAGTCTCTTGCCTCAGCCTCCCAAGTAGCTTGGATTACAGGTGCCTACCACAACACTTGGCTGTTTTTTGCTGCAGTTGTCATTGTTGGTTAGCTGGCCTGGGTCAGATTAGAACCCACCAACTTTGGTGCATATGGCCAGCACTACAACCACTGTGCTACGGGCGCCAAGCACATATCACATTATTTTAAACATAATGGCACTTAAATATTTGAATGCATAGATGAAATGATTTATCTTGAGAATAAATAAATTAGGTAAGTCAAACTGTAGGTTGAGATGTCTCAGTGGACAGTGCCTCACTGGAAAAGGCATCATGTATAAGACATATAATAAAGGAGATTAAAATTTCCCATCTTACCAAAAGTGGAATCAATAAGCTTGATATTCCTTTATTGTAAAAATTAATTGAATAATATGCATGTGTCATAGAAACAGAAATACATTTGGGGTCACAAATCACATATGTGAATGCATGCCTTTCCATATTTTGGTTATATGACCTTGAACTTCATGGAATATATATGTCTCCTTGTCTATAAAATGGAAATCATACTATCAAACTCAAAGAAATTTTGTTCAGAAGTTAACACATTGACTGCTACACTAGAAAAAAAATTCCTTGGGGCCATGATATTTTATCAGGCTGAGATAGGTCAAGAAACATGTGAGTTATATATGCTTCACAAGGTCCTGTTCTCAAAACTAGCATAAGTTAAATATAACTTTCATAGTGGTTAATGTGTTAAAGGATGACTTTATATAATTGTCTAATGCCAAGAGCATCACAGAATGGATACTCAGCATAAAGGCATACCTTGGAAATATTGTGCGTTTGGTTACAGACTTCCACAATAAAGCAAATATTGAAATAAAGCAAGTAACATCAATCTTTCTGTTTTCCTGTGCACAAAAATTATATTTACACTATACCGTAGTCTATTAAATGTGTGATAGCATTATGACTACAAACAATACACATATCTTAATTTTAAAATCATTTATTGGTAAGAAATGATAGTCATATGAGCCTTTAGCAAATCAAAGTCTTTTTGCTGGGGGTGAGTTTGGTTCAGTGTTGATGGCTGCTAACTGATCAAGGTGGTGCTAAAGATGGAGCTGACTATGGCAATTTCTGAAAATAAGATAACAATGAATTTTGCAGCATCAATGGACTCTTCCTTTCACAAATTATTTCTTTGTAGCATGTGGTGCTATTCAATGGCATTTTACGCACAGTAAAATTTCTTTTAAAATTTGAGTCAATACTCATAAACCCTGCTGCTGTTTTACCAACTAAGTTTATGTAATATTCTAAGTCCTTTGTTGTCATTTCAGTAATGTTCCCAGCATCTTCACCATCTTAAAAAAATAATTTATTTGCTCATCCATAAGAAACGACCCCTCATGTGTTCAATTTTTACGTGAGATTATAACAATTAAGTAACATCTTCAGGCTTCACTTATAATTCTAGTTCTCTTGCTTTTTCCATCACAGCTGCAGTTATTTTCTCCAGGAGGGCTGAGTGGATGAAAGAATGCATCCCAAGTATCTGCTATGTTCAGGAAACATATCTCAACCACAAGGATGCATACAAGATTAACATGAAAAGATGGAAAATAATATTCTACCAAAAGAAAGCAGCCATAGCCATTCTCATATCAGATAAAATTGACTTTAAATCAACAAAAGTAAAGAAAGGCAAATATGGTCATCATATAATGGTAAAGGGAATAATTATACAAGAAGACACTGCAACGCTAAATATGCATCCACCTAACACAAGAGCTCCCAAATACACACAGTAAATTTTCCTAGAGCTAAGTAAAAAATAAGTAACAGTATCATAATTTGGGGGGATTTCAACACCTCACTGCCAGACCTGGACAGATTATCAAAGCAGAAAATAAATAAAAAGTGGACCTAAATCAGATTCTAAATCAAATAGACCTAACCAACATTTCAGAACATCCTACCCCCAAACTTCTGGATATACATTCTTCATAGCAACACATCCAAAATTCTCCAAATTTGGGCCGCACCTGTGGCTCAGTGATTAGGGCACCAGCCCCATGTACTGAGGGTGGCAGGTTGGAACCCAGTCCCAGCCAAACTGCAACAAAAAAATAGCCAGGCACAATGGTGGACACCTGTAGTCCCAGCTACTTGGGAGGTTGAGGCAAGAGACTCACCTAAGCTCAAGAGCTGGAGGTTGCTGTGAGCTGTGACACCACAGCACTCTACTGAGGGCGACAAACTGAGACTCTGTGTATAAAAAAAAAAATCTCCAAATTGATCATATTTTAAGCCATAAAACAGGCCTCAAAACATTTGAAAATATCTACAATATACAGGTATCTTCTAAGACCATAGTGGAAGAAAAGTATAAATTAAAGAGAAATACTCAAACCTACACAAAGTCATGGAAGTTAAACACCCTGTTGTTGAATGACTACTGGTTCAAGAATAAAGATAAGATGGAAATAAAAATATATTTTGAACTGAATGAAAAAGGGAATGCAAGCTATCAAAATCTATGGGACTCAGCAAAAGCATTCTTCAGGGGGAAATTAATAGCTTCAGATGCCTACATTAGAAAGACAGAAAAACCATAAATTAAGAACTTAATGTCACATCTCAAGGAACTAGAAAAAGAAGAGCAAACAAAACCCAAAGGTAGTAGAAGAAAAGGAATAACAAAGGCCAGAGAAGAACTAAGTGAAATGGAAAACAAAAAATACAGATCAATGAAACAAAAATGTGGTTCTTTGGAAAGATAAACAAAATTGACAGACATCTTAATATATTAACCAAGAATAGAAGAGAAAAGACACAAATATTCCAATAAGAGATGAAAAAGACATTAAAATCGATACCACAGAAATACAAAACATCATCCATGAATACTACACAAATGTCTATAGGCATAAACTAGAAAACATAGTGGAAATGGAAAAACTGGGGGGAGCACACAAACTCCTATGACTCAATCAGGAAGAAATAGAAGCCCTGACTAGACCAGTAATGAACAATGAGATGGAAGCAGCAAAAAAAAAAAAAGAAGAAGAAAAGAAAAGAAAAAATCTTCCAACAACAACCACAACAAAAAATCCTCAGAAATGGAATCACAGCAGAATTTTATCAGATTTACAAAGAGGAGCTAGTATTCACACTACAGAAATTATTCCATAATGTACAGAAGGGGGGGATTCTCCCCAACTCATTCTATGAAGCCAGTATCACCTTAATACCAAAGCCAAGAAATGACATAACAAAAAACGTAATGATAGGCCAATATCTCTTATGAATACAGATGCAAAAATCCTCAATAAAATATTAACAAACTGAGTTCAATAGCACATAAAAAAATAATCCATCATGACCATATGAGCTTCACCCCAGGGATACAAGGATGGTTCAACATATGTAAATCAATAAATGTGACTCACCA
This sequence comes from Otolemur garnettii, assembly GCF_000181295.1. NCBI lineage: Eukaryota > Metazoa > Chordata > Mammalia > Primates > Galagidae > Otolemur > Otolemur garnettii. The sequence goes on from NW_003852736.1 coordinate 64,198, forward strand.
CATAAACAGAAGCAAAAACAAAGACCATATGATCTAAATAGATGTGGAAAAAACATTGTACAAAATCCAGCACTGTTTCCTGATAAAAACACTCATAAATGAGGCACAGAAGGAACATATCTCAAAATGGTAAAAACTATATATGACAAAACTATATATGACAAACTATATAAGACAACATCATAGTGAATGGGGAAAAGTTGAAAGCATTCTCCCTTCCATGGAGTATTACTTGGACATAATAAAGGATGAGTTAATGCCTTTTGCAGCAATTTGATAGGGATTGGAGATGACTGTCCTAAGTGAAATATCTCCAGAAAGGAAAAGCAAACACTACATGTACTCTTTAATAAATTGTTATTAACCAATGGGCACACATGTACACAGAGGGAAAGGGAAGTCATTGGAAACCTATCAAGGGGGAAAGGGGAGAAAGGGAGGGGCAAAAACCTACATAAAAGGTACAGTGAACACTGTCTGGGTGATGGACACATTTATAACCTTGACTCAAGCTTTACAAAAGCTATCCATGTGGGAAGCCCCTGTGGCTCAAAGGAGTAGGGTGCTGGCCCCATAAGCTGGAGGTGGCAGGTTCAAATCTAGCCCCAGCCAAAAACTGCAAAAAAAAAAAAAAAGAAAAGAAAAGAAAAGAAACACAGAAGCTATCCATGTAACAAAACACTTGTACTTCTTTAATATTTTGAAATGAAAATACAAATAAAAAATAAATGTTTAGAAAAGAACAGAAAAGAAACATCAGAGGTTAAAATAATACAATTGTTTATGGGTTCCTAAATCATACATTAGTTTTGGTCCCTTATAGGCTTCAGATTGCTGATGAATTAAATATTTCTTTAAAAGAGCCATTCTACATCCAGCTGCGTGTAATTTTAAGTAAGTACACTCAGACTTTCTTTCTGTTGTCCATGGGGAAGTAACTAAGTTGTAAAAAAAAAAGAATCGCTCAAATCTACCATATATTTCATATTGCAGTCTTTCCTTTATTTCCTCAAATATAAACGAATTCAACTTTGTGAACCATCAAAATTTTTTAAATAAAATACAGAATAATACAGCCAGTATTTAGTGAATCTATATTGAGTAAAGTAAGACTTACTACTCTTCCATGACCTAGCAATTATGAATTGGGCTGCAATGAACATTCTGGTACAAATATCTTTATTGTAGTGTGAGTTTTGGTCTTCTCAATATATACCTAGTAGAGAAATTATAGGATCAAATGGCAGGTCTATTTTTAATTCTCTAAGTGTTCTCCAGATGACTTTCCAAAAGAGACATATTAGTTTGCAATCCCACCAGCAGTGCAGAAGTGTTCCCTTTTCTCCACAACCATGCCAGCATCTGTGATTTTGTGATTTTGTGATATGGGCTAATCTTACTGGTGTTAGATGATATCTCAAAGTAATTTTGATTTGCATTTCCCTGATGATTAAGGCTGGTGAGCATTTTTCATATATCTGTAGGCCATACGCCTGTCCTCTTTAGAGAAGTTTCTCTTCAAGTCCCTTGCCCACACTGAGATAGGATCACTTGTTCTCTTTTTGCTAATATGTTTGAGTTCTCTGTGGATTCTGGTTATTAAACCAGTGCCCATCGACCAATGAATGGATCAATAAATTATGGTATATGTACAGCATGGAATACTATGCAGTCATAAAGAAAGATGGAGACTTTATCTCCTTCATGTTTATATGGATGGAGCTGGAACATATTCTTCTTAGCAAAGTATCTCAAGAATGGAGGAAAAAGTACCCAATGTACTCAACCTTATTATGAAACTAATTTATAGCTTTCATAGGAAAGCTATAACCCAATTTTAGCACAAGAATACGAGGAAAGGGGAGAGGGAGGAGAGGGGAGGGGGGAGGATAGGTGGAGGGAGGGCAATTGGTGGGATCACATCTATGGTTTATCCTATGGGGGTACATGTGAGTCTTTCTAAATGTAGAATATAAATGTCTCAACACAACTAAGAAAATGACATGAAGGCTATGTTAATCAGTTGGATGAAAGTATTTCAAACTGTATATAGAAACAACACACTGTGCCCCGTGATAGTATTAATGTATACAACCATAATTTAATAATAAAGAAGACTTACTACTCTTAAATTATTTAAAATAATATCTACTACTTTACTATTATATAAAGAAAAATAATTTAAAATAATATCTGCTTTAGACAAAATTATTTTTAAGAGTATAGTAGAGAAAGTTTTGCAATAGAAAGAAGTTGACACGATATAAGGATCTTGACCTTAAGAAATTTACAATTTTGGTGGAGAAACAAGATAGATACAGTTGAAAATAAATAGGAATTCAGTAAAATAATATAAGAAATGTTTATATAAATTTACCCACTTTATAAGATACTTTTTGAAGTTTACTTCCTTTCTTAGACTTATCTTGGATATTTGTTGATAACAAATCTATTCATATTTTAGAACTCTGTTAACTAACATTTCCACCAGAAATAATATTAAAGAGAGAGTAGAGATGAGCTCAAAAAGAAAAAAAAAAGACAGAATAAGAGGGAAGAGAAAAGAAATTATAGGTAAAAAACTAATGTGAGCTTTTATCTAATGAGTAGACAACTTTCTCAGGGACAGCCTAATGTTACCAAGCAATGCTATGACGCATTTTTTTTTTTTTTTGGCGGGAGAAGTACTTTATTGTGAGTGGATTGGCAAGGAAAGAGGAGGCAATGCTAAAGTCTGTCTCCCTGAGCTCGGGATGGGGCTAGATTTTATAGGCAGAGGGTAATGAGGCATGATCTAATTGGATATTGCAAGGAGATGAAGCCTGGACATGATCTGATTGCTGCAAATCTGGAGGTGATACTGAGGCTAAATTCAGTCACAATTCTTCAATTTGAGCACTTTGGCTCCATCTGTGTTTGACTTTTTATTTCTGGCTGGCTCTAAGGCCACAAACTGGGCACACTTGGTTCATCTGGGCATGTTCAGATTATGGGATCTACAATGTGGGGATTCATGGCAACTGAAAAAACAACCCACTATTTTATCATACAGTGTTGAGCAAGATTAGGATGTTTCTGTGATTATAATACTTCTAAAAATAATAGGTATCATGTGTTAACTACAGTCAATAAGCTAAGTTTAGTATGAGCATCATCTTAAATTCATCACCAACTGTTCATGTATAACATCTTAAATTATTGGTACTATTTTTTCTCATGAGTAAGTCACTGTACACAAGTTCATATGGATTGTAAGGGGTAGAGTCAAGCTTTCAACTGAGGACTATTTAACATAGAACCCAATATTTTTTGTTACCTTCTAAGAATGGAATAAAAACAAATGCTTGCTGGGTTAATTCTGCATTTTTGTACCTTAAATGAAATATCGTTATGTCAAGAATATAGAACAAGAATTCTCTAAATTGCCAGTCCTGATGTGACTCATTTCAAAGAACCTAACCCCATGGTTAACAGGGCTTTCTGGAAGAATGCACATAAGGCTTTATTTTTTTAACTCTGTACTTACTCAGGGGAAGGAAATTCATATTCTAGGTGAAAGGGGTAAAAAATACTGGGTTTCAGGGAAGAGATATTGGAATTTTACATTTGGGGTACAGACAGGATAGAAAGAATGTGTTCCTAGGATCATACAGAAAGGCTAAGATAATAGAGAGAATAGAAAGAGTGAAAGTTTGAAAAGCATGAGAAAAATGAAAAAGGGGAAAGATCCACTGAGATTTTGGAGGTGGTGCTCAGCTATTGGAGAAGCAGGAACTTCATCAAGAGTAGAAAGACAAAAGTAGAGGTCACTAAGTTAATGATATCTAGGAACTGAACCAGAAGGTTCTCCAAAGTGTCATTGGTATGGATGCTGAAGTCACTGAGGGAAGGTGGCGTTCAAATAAAGCTTTGTGATATTACATATGACATGTTTTGCAGAAATGTCATATTTATAAAACAATAACATTTGTGCACTATTCAAATAGCTGTGTTAAGCAATCATTCAGATGATTAACTCAAAATAATTTCATTTATATTCATAAACTGTAGTCCCACCTACTCAGGATGCTGAGGCAAGAGGATTGCTTGAACCTAGGAGTTTGAGGTTGCTGTGAGCTAGGATACTATGGCACTCTACCGAGGGTAACATAGTGAGACTTTGTCTTTAAAAAATATGCTATACACATATACACACATATGAATGTTTTATTCAAAATATTTCGGGGATAGAGAATTTTTGTTATACTCTTATAGTTTATACTGCTTCAGCTGGGCATTTAGTGTGCCCATCACTGGAGTTATGTTCACAATAGGTAAGTTTTACCACTCTCCTTCCCCTTCTTGATTTCAAATGACCTTTTCCCTTCTTGATTTCAAATGATCTCTTTGTGCTGGTGTGTGCCCACCAATTAGCTCTGAATTATTAGAGAGTATATGTAGTGTTTGTTTATCCATTTCTGTAATAATTCTTAGGGCCCAACAACTCATGAATGGATTAGGAAAATGTAGTGTGTATATGTGTGTGTGTGTGTGTGTGTGTATCATGGAGTACTACTCAGCCATAAAATGAATGAGATAATGTCTTTTGCAGTAATGTGGATGAAATTGGAGACCATTATTCTAAGTGAAGTATCTCAGGAATGGAAAATAACTTCTAGAAATATATAGGTCAAAAGGTCAGTGCAGAATTTCCTAGGATTTCCCAAGGACCTCGGCACTCACAACTCCCCCTTCAGCCCCCCCACACTCACACCTGTGTCCCGCCCACAACTACCACTTCCGCTTCCAATGACCCCCCCTAAGGCCCACTTCCACTTCCTGGCCCACCAGGTCTAACTGCCATCAGCCACCCTCTGAGAGCCACCCTCAACCGGCAGGTGCTCTTGTCTAGCGTTGGGGAAACCCTAGGCCGCCACAACGACACCCCGCAGCACCTTCTCAGTCTTTGTGCTCACCGCGCTCGTCATGGCCCTCGCGCCCTCCCAGGTGCACCAGAACTACCACCCTGAGTGCAAGGCCGGGGTCAACCGCCAGATCACGCTGCAGCTGTACGCTTCCTACGTGTACGTGTCCATGGCCGCCTACTTCAGCCAGCACCAAGTGGCCCTGAAGAATTTCGTCCGCTACTTCCAGCGCCAGTCGCATAGACAGAGAAAGCATGCTGAGTTGCTGATCGAGCTGCAGAACCAGCGCGGCAGCAGCGTCTACCTTCGGGACCTCAAGAGGCCTAACGGTGACGACTGGGAGAGCGGCCTGGAGGCCATGGAGTGCGCCTTTCATCTGGAGAAGAACATCAACCAGAGCCTCCTCTACCTGTGCAAGCTGGCCACCACCAAGGGCGACCCGCAGCTCAGCAACTTCGTGGCGACCCACTTTCTGCACGATCAGGTGAAGATCCTGAAGGAGCTGGGCAGCTACCTCACCGACCTGCGCAGGCTGGGGGCTGCGGACTCCAGGCTGGCCGAGTATGTCTTTGACAGGCTCAGCCTGGGTGGCAGTGACAAAGAGGACTGAACTGGGACTTTCCCCACAGCCAAGGGTGCTTCCCAGGCCGCCACCAGGCCTGGGGTGCACATTGCCCTTTCAGAGCATTCACTTCACGTTTTTTTCTTTCTGTTTCACCACTGTTATCAATAAAGCTGTCTAGTTCTTGAAGCACTACAGGTGTCTGGCTGATTCGTGTGTGCAAACTCTCACCTTTTAGGAAGAAGGGAAAATCCCCACACAGGTTTAAAATGGGGGGGATTATCTAGGGGGATCTCCACCCACCCACACAGACCCCATCCACAGGCTGCTCAGGACCTTCATGGGTGGAGGGGAAAGGTACTCTGAGGCACCCTAGAAAACACAAAATTAGGCTTCCCCTTAAATAGTCTGTCAGCATGTCAGGGTGAGTGGGATGGGATGGGCCCTCTGGGGACCTGGTGTCTGTTGGTGCAAGCGTATGGGACAGTATACATATAACACGGTCTTGAATTCATCATAGTGGTTGCTTCTAGGGAAAAAGTGAAGTGAATGGGATTGGGCGGGATCTAAAGTAAAAAGGTCTCCAACTCTATATGTAAACTTTTGTGCCGTGGTGTCACACAGCTCACAGCAACCTCCAACTCCTGGGATTAGGCGATTCTCTTGCCTCGGCCTTGCAGTAGCTGGGATTACAGTTCCCCGCGACAATGTCCGGCTATTTTTTTGTTGTTGTTGTTGTTGCTGTTTGGCCAGGGCTGGGTTTGAACCCGCCACTCTACGTATATGGGGCCGGTGCCCTACCCACTAAGCCACAGGCGCTGCCAAAACTTTTGTTTTTTAAATATGCAAATGTTAACGTTTCTTGATTCTGGGTAGCAAGCTGGGGTCCCTGAGTGGTGATATGGCAGAGTTCCTCTTTGGCATGCTCACTGTGAATGACAGCAATAATAGGACTGAACCTTAAGCTGGTTTCTTTTGCTACAGATCGTGGGGATAATTTTCTACATACTGTCCTTACAAAACCTCCATTATTTTTTTTCCTTCAATTGTATCATATCTTCCATAAAGTAACACGATTTAAAAAATAGGAAGGCTGCAAAACAGAAGGCCAAGGCTGAAAGTCAAATCTGTGATATTAAATATAAAGTAGTAGAATAAATGCCCCTGGATTTTAAGCTAGTGGCATCGATAGCTTTGAAAAATGTATAAGGATAGGGGAGAGTTGAATGTGGAGACCAGTTAGGAGCCATTGTATCTGAGTCAGGTCAGAGACTAAGTGTGATTTCTGCCATGGTGGCTGAAGAAATGTAGAGACCTATAAAAGTTTCAGATAGATTTCAAACAAGTCAAAAAGATTTAATTATGGATGGGAAGTGAGGAATGTGAAATGGGGAAAATAATCTATGCTGAGATATTTGGACTTGAGCTCCTGAGTTGATTTAATGGTAGTGCTATCATCAACCCAGGGATGTTTGCAGGAGGTACACGTAGGGTAGAAGGGCAAGGAATTCATGCCATGTAAAATATGAGATTCCTGTTAGACATCCAGTTGAAATGTAATGCAGGTAACTGGAAAAATAAATGTCAGTTTTGAAAATTTGATTTGGAAGGGTTTTCTGTGAGTATTGAAGTCCGGAGACTGGAGAGGCTCACTAGAAAAAGATAACAGAAGGAGCATGGCACAGACAGCCCCGAGCCCATGGAAGCTAACATTTTGAGGATGGCTGAGGTGTTTGTACATTCAAAGAACTTCTCGTTTCACTTTGAATATTACCTCATTCCAGATAGTGGCCCCAGTGTGTGCTCCAGGTTCATCTCAAAATCAGCCTGTTCCTGAACTTAACGTTGCCTCTAGTTTTCCTTTCAGGGTGTAGAGAATTGTTATCTTTTTACCTTGTTTTCATGGCTTTAGGTAGAAAAAATTATTTCCCAGTAAAAAGAAGATTCCTAAAGGAAGTGATAGACATATATTTGTATATATTTCTTTTTTTTCTTTTCCACTTTCAAAACTGCCTCTCTCTCAGTCCATTCTTTATTGTAACCAAATGAAATCTGCAACTATGCAACCTATATCTATCTGCAAGTAAACTTTTTTTTTTCTTTTGTGCCATGCATGCATTATAAATATAAAATTTTAAAGTGTACATCAACTTTTTACTGTGTATTCAATGGCACCTGGATAATTTTTTTTAAAGCTAGCAGGTGGGTTTGAGGTATTTCATACAATATAAACAAGTTTAGCTAAGCATGAATTACTCTCCACATTTCCCCATGACTGTAATTTAACATTTTCTTAAAAATGAGGGCTATATTTCTTTAAATTTAGTTTTTAGGAAATGCTACTAGTCTTTTATGCTTCTGAGTCAATCATACTCTCCTCCTTTTTATTAATATTTTAATTGAAAAATCATAATTTTATAAAATTTATAGAGTACAATTGATGCTTGAAATAGGTATACAATATCCATATTATATTAAATCAAGCTAATTAACATATCTACCACCTCACTTACTGGACATTTTTTGTAGTGATACACTTGAAATTTAATCCTTCAGTTATTCTGAAATGTACTGTATAATATTATTGACTATAGTCACCCTGAAGTGCAATAGATCACAAAACTTAGTCCTTCTGTCTAGCTGAAACATTGTACACTTTGACTGGAAATTCTCCATTTCCTCCCTCTCCCCACTCAGCCTCTAATAACCATCACCCTACTGTCTGCTTCCATGAATTCAATTTTTTTTAGATTACACATATAAGTGAGATTATGTGGTATTTGTCTTTCTGTGCTCTGCTTATTGCACTATTTCACTTAGTAAAATGTCCCCTAAATAACACAATTTTATTTAGAAGACAGACTTTAATCACATTATGCCCTAAATAACAAAAGTTTGTTCTTTTTAATGCTGAATATTATATATATAATATATATATTATATATAATTAATATATATTATATATATAATATATATGTATACACACACATATATACATATATATGGAAATATATAAGTGGAATAGATGGATTTACATATATTGAACCATTGTTACATCAAAGGGAGAAATCCTACTTGATTATGGTTAATCTTTGTCTTTTAATGTGGTGTTGATTTCAGTATCCTAGTATTCTGTTAAGGATTTGTGCATTTATGTCCATAAGCGATATTGTCCTGTAATTTTCTTTTATTGTAGAGTTATTGTCTTGCTTTGATATCAGCGTAATGCTGGCTTCATAAAATGTGTTTGGAAGTACTCCTTAAATTTTCTGGAAGAGTTTTAGACAGTTGGATATAATTTCTTATTAAAATGTTTGATAGAATTCAGCTGTGAATCCATCTGTCCCTGGGCTTTTCATTGATAGTAGAATTTTATTACTCAGTCAATATCCTTACTCATTATTCGGCTGCGCATCCTTTCTATTTCTTTCTTTCTTTATTTCTTTCTTTTTTTTGCAGTTTTTGGCCGGGGCTGGGTTCAAACCCGCCACCTCCAGTATATGGGGCCGGCACCCTACTCCTTTGAGCCACAGGCACCACCCTTTTCTATTTCTTTATAATTCAGTCTTAGTAGGGCTTATGTGTCTAAGAATTTATCAGTTTTTGTTCCAGTTTATCCAATTTTTTGGCGTACAATTATTTATGATCCTTTTTTATTGGTATCAGTTGTAATGTCTCCACTCCCATTTCTGATTTTATTTATTTGAAATTCTTTTCTTTTTTTGTAGATAGGCTAGTCAAAAGTTTGTCAATTTTTTTTTGGGGGGGGGCAGCACCTGTGGCTCAAGGAGTAGGGCATTGGCCCCATCCAGCCCTGGCTAAAATACTGCAAAAAAAAATTTTTTTTTAAAAGTTTATCAATTGTTTTATATTTTAAAAAAACTATTTCCTCATTCCATGATTTTTTCAGTCTTCTTTTAGTGTTTATCTCATTTATTTCTCTTTTATTTTTGTTATTTATTTCCTTCTGCTAACTTAGGGCTCTGTTCTCCTATTAGTTCCTTGAGGTATATGTTAGATTGTTTATTGGAGAGCTTTCTTACTTTTTAATATATGGATTTATTTCTATAAATTTCTGCCTTAGGATTGTTTTTGATTTGTTCTATAAATTTCAGTATATTGTATGTCAATTTTATTAGTTTCAAGTTAGTTATGTTTTATTTCGACCATGACTCATTGATTGTTTAGAAGCATGTTGTTTACTTTCCCCTATTTGTGAATTTTCCAAGACGTCTCCTGTTATTGATTCTCTATTGTGATTAAAAAGGTACTTGATATGATTTCAATCCTCTTTAATTTGTTAAGACTTCTTTTTTTGCCTAACCTATAGTCTATGTTGATGAAGGATCCAAGTGTGGTTGAGAAGAAAGTACATTATGTTGTTGCTGATGGAATGTTCTGTTTCTGTCGGCTATGTCCATAACAGTCTAAAGCACAATTTAAGTCTGGTGTTTTTTTTTTGTTTTTTTTTGTTTTTTTTTTGAGACAGAGCCTCAAGCTTTCCCCCTGGGTAGAGTGCCATGGCATTACAGCTCACAGCAACCTCCAACTCCTGGGCTCAAGCGAGTCTCTTGCCTCCGCCTCCCAAGTAGCTGGGACCACAGGTGCCCGCCACAACGCCCGGCTATTTTTTGGTTGCAGCCATCATTGTTGTTTGGCGGGTCCGGGCTGGGGATTCGAACCCGCCACCTTAGGTGTACATGGCTGGCGCCTTAGCCGGTTGAGCTATAGGCGCAGAGCCAAGTCTGGTGTTTTCTTTCCACTGTTGAAAGTCTGGTACTGAAGCCCCTTACTATTATTGTATCGCAGTCCATCTCTTCCTTATATCATTTATTAATTGCTTTATGTAATTAGATGTTCCAGCAGAGTGTCCATATGTATTTATAATTGTACCATCTTCAAGAATTGAACCATTTATCATTATTTAATGGCCTTCTTTATGTCTTTTTATAGTTTTGACAACTTCATCTGATATAATTAGTTACCCCTGCTCACTTTAGATCTGAATTTGAATAGAACATATGTTTCTGTAGTTTTACTTACAGTCTATGTGTGAACTTATTATTGTTAAAGTGAGTCCCTTATGGACAGCTTATGGTTGGATCCTAGTATTTTTAGTCAAGTTAGTCACAATGTATTTTTATTGGAGAATTTGATCCACTTGCATTCAAAGTAATTATTGATATATCAGAACTTGCTACTACCATTTTGCAATTTGTGCCCTGTTATTCTGTACATCTTTTGTTAATCTCTAACTTTTTTACCATCTTCCTTTGTTATTTGATGGTTTTCTGGGGTTTTCTATGGTGTTTCCTTTTTATTTCTGTGCATTTACCATATTTTTTTTCCTTTGGGGTTACCATGAAGCTTGCATTAAATATTTTATACTTAAAACAGACTATTTTAAGTTAATAATAACTTAATTTTAATCACAAACAAAAAAATTACTTTCACTTTACTTGTCAACATTCTATGATTTTGATACCAAAATTTATCTTTTTTTGTAATTTATATTCCTTAGCAATTTACTGTAGCAATTGTTTTTAATTGTTCTAACTTTTACCCTTGCTAACAGAGATAAAGTTGCTTTACAAACCATCCTCATAACACTATAGTATTCTGAATATAACTGTATTTTAGTTATGCTATTGAGCTTTTACTTTCATATGTTATTTATTTATTTATTTTGGCTGGGGCCAGGTTTGAACCTGCCACCTCAGGTATATGGGGCTGGTGCCCTACTCCTTTGAGCCATAGGCACCGCCCACTACTTTCATATGTTTTGTTATTCATTAGCAGCCTTTCATCTCAACTTAAAGAACTCCTTTTAGCAATTCCTATGGAGTGAGCCTAGTAGTGAACTCCATTAGCTTTTATTTGTTTGCGAAAGGTTTTATTGCTCCTTAATTTTATTTATTTATTTATTTTTGAAACAAAGCCTCACTCTGTCACCCTGGGTAGAGTGTCATCACATCACTCTTTGGCTCAAGTGATCTTCTTGCCTCCAGGGTAAGTGGGACTACAGCTGCCTGCAATAATAACACCTGGCTAGTTTTTCTATTTTTTAGTAGAGAAGGAGTATCTCTCTTGCTCATTCTGGTCTCAAACTCCTGTGCTCAAGCCACCTCAGCTTCCTAAAATGCTAGAATTACAGGTGTGAACCACCATGTATGCCTTGCTCCCTAATTTTTGAAGGACAATTTTGCCCAGTGAAGTATTATTGATTGGCATGATTTTTTTCTTCAACACTTTGACTATACCATCACCTTCTCTTCTGGCCTGTAGGATTTCTGCCAAAAAATCCAGTAATAGATATACTGGAACTTCCTTGAATGTCATGTGTATTATATCTTTTGCTGCTATCAGTGGTCTTTCTTTGCCTTTGATTTTTTTTTACATATCCATGTGTTTATTAGGTTTCCATTTTTTGCCTTCACAAAATTAAAAAGGCTTAAAATTTAATGACAATAACAATGTTTAAGATAAGGACTAGAAACAAAAACCTCATGAAGAACAAATGAAGATTTTTGATAATTTGATTAGGATGTGTCTTGGTGAACTCCTCTTTAACTTGAGTTTGTTGGAGACCTTTGAGCTTTCTGTAACTTTGATTGTCATCTTTTCTCAGATAGGGGGAACTTCCACCCATTTTTTCCTTACATATGCTTTCTCAGCCTTTTTCTCTGTGTTCTCCTTTGAGAACTCCTATTAGGGTTATATTAGTTTTCTTGATGGTATTTAATAATTCTGATGGGCCTTCCTCATTTTTTTTCATTCTTTTTTCTTTTCACTCTTCTGATTAGATAATGTGAAATGTCCTATCTTTCAGTTCACCATTCTTTCTTTCTGCTTGATCAAGTCTGCTACTGAAGCTTCCTATGGAATTTTTAAATTTAAACACTATATTTTTCATCTCTAGGATTTTTATGTTTTAAAAATTGTTATGTTTTATGTCAAACTTCTAACTTTACTTACAAATTGTTTTCTAAATCTCATTTAATTTTTTCATCAACATATTCCTTTACTTCCCTCATCTTCATTTAGATAATTATTCTGAATACTTTCTCAGTTACTTTATGGATCTTCATTTTATCAGGGTCCATTATTTGGCACTTCATTAGTTTCTTATGGTGGTGTCATATTTCCCAGATTTTAAAAATAATTTTTGTGTCTTTGTGTTGATGCCTTCACATTTGAGAATATTTTTTGGTAGTGGATGACTTTCACTATTTAGTTTGGCCTGGGATTCTGGTTGGGCCAGTTGGTAGTTACTTCAGACAGGTTAACATTGTTGTCATATTCTTTAGTAGAGCTGGTTTGTTCTTGTGGTCTGGAGTGAAGTGGAATTGCTGGCTTTACTCTATGGTCTGGTGAGTTCTCTGGCTGGTCTCTGTGGTCAGATACAGCTGTTGGCTGGAATCTGCAATTGCCTCTGATCACTGGTGTTATAGATTGTCTTTCCTGGCTGGCCAGTACTTCCATATGGGATCTGTATTTAGGCAGGGCCATATTCTGGGCTCCAAGGCTTGGAAAGTTCTATGGAATTGCTACTCAACCATTCAGTGTGGGCAGGGACAGAAAATCTGCTCCAGAAATATGCATGGATATATAGGCTTGCTGCCATCCTAGGGTAGCCTTAAGCAGAGCACTGATGATTGGTGGAGAAGCTGCTCAGCTGCTGGGGTTATCAGAGTCAGATGTTCCCCTCAGCAGAATTCAATGACCTGCTTTTTGATTCCAGCCTGATGAAGACTTAAGTAGATCTCCAGGACATAGGTGGATCAACACATGCAACTGGGCTCATGTAGGGCCAGATGCTTCCTCCATGGATAGTCACTTATCCTATCCCTATCTTCCAGCCTAAAAGGGTTAAAAGACCACCAGTGCTTTGCTGGGTTACTGTTTGGCCACTGAACTTTAGAAGGCCCAAATGCTCCCAATCTTCCTCTATTTCCCAAACTGAGGAAATTTCAAAGATAGCACTGAGTCCATTGGATAAATTAATTATTATTTTATACATACAAACACATGATAATATTATTCAGCCTAAAGAAAGGAGATTGAACCATTTGCAACAACATGAATGAACCATAGATGACATTTTACTAGGTGTAATAAACATGGCCTAAAGGAAATATACTGTTTGATCTTATTTATATGCCTCACTTTAGTACTACCTCTTAGGCTGCACTTTTTATCATTTGCATGAGTTCAGTGAGACAGGACACTTACACAAGTTAAATGAAGCATGAAGCAGGTTTATGATTTACAGATAGGTAAGACTTATGACAAGCCAATCCCTCAAGGCTCAGGAAATAAGGTAAGGGTAGATAGAGTCTTGTCTTGAACCACAGCTGAGGGACCCTGGAAGGTAGTTCGTTCTGCGTCTATACTCTGGGGTGACATAACAGCTTGGGCTAAAGTTTTATAGGACACCCTATTCTAGGGGGGACAAGAACATAGTTAGGGCTGTTGTGTCCAGTTCCTTCTTGTCTCAGGACCACTGTATTCCCAGCACATCCTACAGTTATTGTGAACTTCAAACCAAGAATGGAGTAGAACTTAATTGGTCCAAGACTGCCTGGAGAACCAACTAGCAATGCATGGAAAAAGAGAATAGAACAGTGCTACCAGAGATGAGGGTGAGGGTGGAGGAAGTGGAGAGATGGAATTCAAAAATACAAAGTTACAGTTAAGCACAACAAATCTAAAGATCTAATGTATGGCACGAAGATCATATTTAATATAACACTGTATTTTATTATATTATTATTTGAGACAAAGTGTCACTATGTTGCCCTCAGTAGAGTGCTGTGGTGTCACAGCTCACAGCAACCTCAAACTCTTGGGCTTAAGTGATTCTCTTGCCTCAGTCTCCTGAGTAGCTGGGACTACAGGTGCCCATCACAATGCCTGGCTATTTTTTTGTTGCAGTTGTTGTTGTTGTATTTAGCAGGTCCGGGCCTCGAACCTGCCAGCCTTGGGTGTATGTGGCCAGCGGTCTACTCACTGAGCTATGGGCACTGAGCCAACACTATATTTTAATAATAATATTTTATATCCTGAACATTTGCTAAGGGAATAGATTTTGGGTACTCATACCACAAAAAATGTAACTATGTGAGAAGATGGATATGTTAATTTGCTTGACTATAGTAATTATTTCAGCATGATACATAGAAATGTACATCAAAACATCATCTTGTACATCTTAAATATATACAATCAAAACAAAATAAATCAATAATATATGAATGTAAAATAGCAGAAAATAAACCAAATTAAAAGTGGACATAGGACCTTCAATATACATCTTTCCAAAGAAGACATACAAACCAATAAGTATATGAAAAGGTGCTCAATATCATTAATCGAGAAAATGCAAATGAAACGACTGTGAGATACCACCTCATTTTTATTATAATGGTTGTTACCAAAAGGACAGATAAGTGTTAGAGAAGATGCAGAGAAAAGGAACCTCTTGTGATCTCTTTGTGGGAATGAAAATTAATGGAGCCATTATGGAAAACAATATGAAGATTCCTCAAAAAATATATAACTATAACTACCATATGATTCATCCATGTCACTTCTGAGTGTATGTCTGAAGGAGATGAAATCAGTATCTCAAATTAATATTTGCATTCCCATGTTCACTGAAGCATTATTCACAATAGCTACAATATGGAAACAACTTATGCATCTGTCAATGGATAAAGGTATAAATAAGTTTTTCTTTTAATATTTTTCTTTTTTTTATTAAATGATAGCTGTACACATTAAATGATAGCTGTATACATGGGGTACAGATAGCTGTACACATTAAATGATAGCTGTAAACATGGGGTACAGTATAGTGTTTTCATATACAATTTGAAATATTTTCATCAAATTGGTTAACATAGACTTTGTGTCATTTACTTAGTTATTGTGTTAACTCTAGTTGTAGAAAAGTTCACTTGTACCCTTGTTAGACAGACCATATAGGTGATCTTTCCAGTCACCCTCCCACCACCCATCCGCCCTTCTCCCCTCCCCTACCCCATCCCCTCCCCATATTCTTAGGCTAGAATTAAGTTGTAGCTTTCATTTGAGAACCATAAATTAGTTTCATAATAGGGCTGTGTACATTGGATACTTTTTCTTCCATTCTTGTGATACTTTGCTAAGAAGAACATTTTCCAGTTCCAAATAAGTTTTTGTGTATTTATATACAATTGAATATTATGCAGCTTTAGTTTTTTTTTTTTTTGAGACAGAGTCTCAAGCTGTCATCCTGGGTAGAGTACCATGGCATCACAGCTCACCGCAACCTCAAACTCTTGGGCTTAAGCAATTCTCTTGCCTCAACCTCCTAAGTAGCTGGGACTACAGGTGCCTGCCACAACACTGGGCTGTTGTTTTTTTTTTGTTGTTGTTGTTGTTGTTGCAGTTGTCATTGTTGTTTTAGCTGGTCCAGGTCAGGTTCGAACTTCACAGCCTCTGTGTATGTGGCCGTTGCTCTACCCACTGAGCTACAGGTGCCACCTATTCAGCTTTAGATAAGAAAGAAATTCTGCCAATTTTGATGACATGGATGACCTTGGAGGACATTACGTTAAGTGAAAAAAGCCATAGGTAGACAAATATTGCATGATATTACCTATATGTGCAATGAGGGAAATTAAAAGATGTTGGTCAAACAGTATAAACATTTAGTTATGAAATGCATAAGTTTTGGAGATCTATGTGTAACTTGGTTGACTATAGTTAATAATAATGTATTATATACTTAACATTTGCTAAAGCAGTAAATGTTAAGTGTTCTCATCACATACACAAAAATGAGGCTACTCTGAAGTGATGGGTATTAATTAATTATCTTAACTGTGGTAATCACATCACAATATACACATTAAATATGTATTTTAAATATAAAAAAATTTAAAAAAGAAACATAGAGTAGAATTAGGGTTGCCAGGGGTGGGGGAAATGGGAAGATGTTGGTTAAAGGATAAAAACTTCAGGTATTAAGAGCAATAAGTTCTAGAGATCTAATGTATGGCATGCTATCTATAGTTAATAATAATGTATTATATACTTGAAATTTGCTTAAAGAAAATAGACCTTAAATCTTCTCACCATACACAGAAATGATAACAAAATCAACTAGTTTTAATAACAAGTTATTGCACTTATCCACACTCAAAAGTCTCTGTGGGAGCCTCAGGATTGAGGTAGGATTTTATGCAACCCCAGCATACCCCAAGACTTAGGGTCATTTTGAGAGTGCAGATTGACACCCAGGTGCCTGATCAACCCATCTTGCTCCTGAGTTCAAGACCGGAAACTGTCCAGTCCTCTAATGGGCTTGGCTATAGCCCTGTTTGACCTTGAGCTTACGACCAAAACTAACAAGAGATCCAAAAGAAATTGTGCATGGTAGCTGTTGAAAAACTAGTCTTCCTTCTGTCAGTAGTCTTTGTAGTGCACCTGGAAGTTGCCCTTTGACTCTACTCCAGCCTCTCTTGGTGAAGGTATCAGCTCAGAGCTTCTCATATAAGAACCCAGTCTAGGAGTCTGAACCTCCTTGCCAACCTCCATCCCACAGCAGACCTCAAGGGGTCCCAGTTTCAGTTCTGTCCCCTCTCACTGCAGTCAAGGAACTATTTCTGTCTGTACTGAGACCTGCTCAGAGATGCATGCCCATCTGGAACAATGAACTGGGCTCTCCAACCTCCAATCCATAGCAGACCCTGCATGGCCCAGTCTCAGCTCCAGCCCCTCCTGCTCCAGTCAGGTAACTATTTCCTCAGTGCTGGAACTTGCTGGGAGGTGCATCGTCCTCTAAGCTAATGAGATTGGCATCTCCAGCTGCTGTCCCATAGCAGATCTTGAGGAGCACCGTCTTAATTCCAACCTTCCCACTGTCATTAGGGAATTATTACACATGTGCTGAGACTTTCTGGGAGATGCATGTGTATCTGAGCAAACTAGATAAACTCTCCAGCCTGCATCCCATAGCAGGTCCTGAGAGTGCCCACTCTCAGTTCCAGCTCCTATGCCTGCAGTCAGGGAACTATCCCATCAGTACAGGGACCTGTTGGGAGATGTTCTCCAATGCCAGACAATGTGATAGGCATGCCAGCCTCCATTTTACAGCAGATACTTAGGGAATCCATTCTTGAGTACAGCCTCAACTCCAGTCCTTTTTGCTGCAGTAGAAGGTCCATCCAGCCTGTGCAGAGACCTGCCAGGAGGTACAATAATCTGGGGTACATGGATAGTCTTTCAGACTCAGGTCCTTGTCCAGCATTCCCACACAATCCCAGGGCCCCTTCTGGGTCTTACTCAGCTACATCTGGGCCAGAAAATTACAAAGACAGAAAAACAACAAATTCTGGTTAGGATGAAGAAAAACAGAGAACTCATATGATGTTGGTTGGAATGTAAATCAGTACAGTGATTATGGAAAAACATAAGGAGTTTTCTCAGAAAACTTAAAATACATTACCATATGATCCACCAATCCCACTATTGGGTTTGCTGGGTATCAGTAATTTTAAGAGATTTCTGCACTCCACTGTTTATTGTAGCACTATTCACAATACCCAAGGTATGAAATCAACCCGAGTGTCCAATCAACAGGTTAATAGTTAAAGACAATGTAGTATATAATAGTATGTAATAGTATTCAGGCATATAAAGAATGGAATCTTGCCATTTACAGCAACATGGATGAAACTGGAGGTCATTATGTTAAGTGAAGTACAGCATGTCAAGTACAGAAAGACAAATATTGCATGTTCTCACTCATATTTGGGAGTTATGAAAGTGGATATCATGAAAGTAGAGAGTAGAATGGTGGTTACCACAGGTGGAGAAAGAAAGGGTGGGAGAAGAGAAGTTGGTTAAGGGGTACAAAAATACAGTTAGATAGAATAAATTTTAGTATTTGATAAAACTGTAGAGTGCAGAGTGCATGTGGGAATACTTAAGGGAAGAGTCATATCTTGATGTGCTTGCATTACTAGAAATAATGATTTTATAAGTTTGAAACCAATATTCAGTTATTAATTGTTAGTAGATTAGAAATATTAGGAATAGGGAACCAAGTCTGGATTAAGGGGGATAGTAGAGGAGAATTGATTCAGATTCAGTTTTCTGGCTTTGAACACAAAAGTGTGAAATCCTGTCACTTTAATATTCTAAAGCCTAGTGTGTTGTATATACCTCTTCCCTTCACAGATGCCACCCTGAAGCTGGCTGGAGGCCTTGAAGCCACTTTCTGCCGGGGTAGGGCTGTTTGCTCTGGGAGAGTGCTTTCTTTAAACTTAGTCCAACACAGGAAGACTTGCTCTGGACCAGATAAGGAGAAGAAACATCTCTTTTCTTGTCACCTTGACTGGGCCAGAGGAGTCTCTCTGTTTGGATGCAAGGCTGTCAGAGTATTAAAACATCACATCTGTGGTGTGTGATTGTGGATCATCTAGGATTTGGTCCTCGATTCGGCCTCTAATTGGCTTCCTTATCAAGACTCTATTTATGTTAAGACCATATACCTTAAAACAGTGAAAAACAAGTAAGTCTATGCAATTAACGTAGTCAGTTGTAGTTAGTCTAGTTACTAGAAATGCAAGCACAGCAAGAACCTTGCCAGGATTGTTTGCCTTGCTTTCATAAGATTTATGACTGTAACACTGATGTATGAAATACAGAGCTTGCCTGATACTCGGGGAGACATATTGGAAGCCTTACAAAGAAGTATGTGCCGCCTCTCAAGCCTTGCTGCTCTTAAAACTATCTCTTTGTGTCTATTATTTCTCTATTAATTCTCTATAACTCTCATTAATAAATTTCACTAACAATTTTCCTCAGTCTCTACGCACTTTCAGGCCACAAGGAAGTAAACCTACTGCATGTCAAGGCTGATCCCCAACAGTAGAAAAATTATAGTTAGCAACAATTTATTATATATTTGAAAATAGCTAGAAGATTTTTAATGTTTCCAACATGAAGGTAAATGTTTGAAGTGATGACTATCCCAGTTACTCTGATTTAATCATTACACATTATGTACAGCTATCAAAATATTACACAAACCCCTAAATATGTACTATTATATAACAATAAAAATGTAATAATTGATAAGTATATCAGGTAATGAATGTTAATTAGGTAGATTGTAGGAATCATTACACAATATGTAATTATATTAAAATACCATGTTGCACACCTTAAATTTTTACAGTGTTTATATTTGTAAATCATACTTCATAAAAATATAACTTTGGGTTACAAAAAAAGTATAAAATTGGGCAATAACATAAAAATTGAGAAAAATATAAAATACCTACAAAAGCTAGTATCAAAATTGCTAAAGTAAGTCCCTTCTTATCATTAATTACTTTAAATGTATGTGATTAAGCTAACACAGTACTTAGAGGTACCTGGAGACAGCTATAAGTGCCTCTATTTTAAACAAGAAAGATTTCAAGTCAATCACCTTATTTTGTAACTTAACCAACTAGTAGAAGGAAAGTACATTAAATCCAAAGCTAGCACCAGGAAGGAAGTTAAAAAATATACATAGAATAGAAAATCTGAAATAGATAATAGAAAAAAATAGAGAAAAATCAATGGAATCAAAAGAAAGATCAACAAAATTAGCAGATCTAAACCTAGACTAAGAAAAAAGAGATAAGAAACAAATAACTAAGATCTGATATGGCTATGGAAACACTACTGACATTTGGGAGGAGGGGAGAGTTTTAAAAGAATGCAGTAACCATTTGTACACCATCGAAGTTTATAATTTAAATAAACTTAGAGAAATTGCTAGTGTTACAAAAACTATTTAATTTAATCAAGAAGAAAATGATAATCTGAATAGACCTACAGCAAGAAAAAAGATGGAATCAGTAATAGAAAACCTCTCAACAAAAAAAGTCATAATGAGATGCCTTCACCAGTGAATTACAACAAACATTTAAAGAAGAATTAACATTGATTCTTCTTTTTCTTACAAAAATTAGAAGATATGGGAACACTTCCTAACTCACTCTTTGAGGCCAGTATTAATCCTACATAAAAACCAGAGAAAAACATCACAAGAAATCTGTACAACAATATCCCTGTGAATACAGATGTAAAAAAAACTTGCCAAATACTAGCAAACTGAACCCAGCAGCATATTAAAATGATTATACACCATAACTGATGTATAATTATAATGATGACTTTTCCTAGGAATAGGAAATTGATGACTTTTCCTAGGAATGCAAGGATATTTCAACACACAGCTCAATTAAGGAAATACACTACATTATAGAATGGTAGGAAAAACATATGATCATCTAATGTGTTTTATATACACACACACACACACACACATAGATCTACATCCTATAGTCTCTGTTTTCTGGAGAACCTTGACTAATATAACTTATATTCAGAATATGTAACAACAACAATCTCTTTCAACTCAATATTAAAATATAAACGATCCAGTGTAAATATAAAAAATATTTGAATAGATACTCTATTTTATATACACACCTGGAGGCCAAGAAGCACATGGAGAGACGCATAAAATCGCTACTCATCCAGAATAAGTATTAAAATTAAAACATTAAATTTCAATATTAAAATAACAATGAGATAGTGCTAAACCTTCATTATAATAGCTAAAATTAAAAAGTCTGACTATACCAAGTGTTGACAAAAATATGAAGCAACTAAAACATTCATATATTACTAATGATAGTATGAAATATTTCTACCACTTGGGCAGTGCCTGTGGCTCAAAGGAGTAAGACACTGGTCCCATATGCTGGAGGTGGCCAGTTTAAACTCAGCCCCAGTCAAAAAAAAAAAAAAAAGAGAGAGAGAGAGAGAGAGAAATATTTCTACCTCTGGCTTTGCACCCGTAGCTCAGTGGTTAGGGCGCTGGCCACATACAGTGGGGCTGGTGGGTTCAAACCCGGCCAGGGCCTGCTAAAAACAACAATGACAACTGCAACAGAAAAGTAGTCGGGCATTGTGGTGGGCACCTGTAGTCCCAGCTACTTGGGAGGCTGAGACAAGAGAATTGCGTGAGCCCAAGAGTTTGAGGTTGCTGTGAGCTGTGCTATAACAGCACTCTGCCGAGTGAGACTCTGTCTCAATGAAAAAAAAAAGTTAGTAAATTGGGGCTCAGTGCCCATAGCACAATGGTTACGGCACCAGCCACATACACCAAGGCTGGTGGGTTCGAACCCAGCCCAGGCCAGCTGAACAACAGTGACAACTGCAACAAAAAATAGCCAGACCTTGTGGCGAGGGCCTGTAGTCCCAGCTACATGGGAGGCTGAGGCAAGAGAATTGCTTAAGCCCAAGAGTTTGAGGTTGCCGTGAGCTATGAAGCTAGGGGACTACCAGGGGCGACAAAGTGAGATAAACAAAAAAAAGTATATATAATTTGTATATATATATGCAAACAGAGCAGCGCCTGTAGCTCAGAGAAGTAGGGTGCTGGCCCCATATACTAGAGGTGGCAGGTTCAGACCCAGCCCTGGCCAAAAACTGCAAAAAAAAAAAAAAAAAAAAAAACTAAAAAAAAATATGTATATATATATACACATGTATATTTATATGTATATATATATGTATACACAAACAAAAAATACATATATACATATATACATGTGTGTATATTATATACATATATGTAATCATGTGATTACCAATATAGCTACATGAAAAACATTTGATAAATTCAATTAATCAGTCATATCATGGTATTTTAAAAATAATGCCTTCTAAATACAGTAGAACCTCCATGGTTGACCACCTCTCTACATTGACCACCTCCTTAAGTTGACTTAGTTTTCATAGACCAGACATGCACCACATGTATGTATCAGTATGATAGGCCTAGTTCTTCAATATTGACTAGCTTCGTATGTTGACCAGTTTGTTACAGTCCCTTGGGTGGTTAACTTACAGAGGTTCTACTGTATTTAAAGAAAACATCATATTTAATGCTATAATTTTAGAATTCTTCTTCATTCAGAACGAAATACAGGATATTTATTATGAGTGTAAGAGATCATAGTAAGTCTTATTAAAAGAGCACAGCATTAGCACAGGCATAGACAAACAGACCAAAGAAACAATAGAAAGAGTCCAGAATAGAAAGCATACTATGTAGAAAAATAAAGTTAGATCTCTACCATACAAAAAAATAGGCACAAATACCTTAAAAATCTTAATATTAAAATTATTACAAGATATAAAGTCTCCAAAAAAATCACAAAGGAAAATATTAGTTTATTTGACATTGCAATTTACAAACAAGCCAAAAACTGGACTAAGATTTTTTTTTTTTTTGAGACAGAGTCTCACTTTATTGCCCTCCAGAGAATGCAGTAGCGTCATAGCTCACAGCAACCTCAGACTCCTGGGCTCAAGCAATTCTCTTACCTCAGCCTCCGGAGTAGCTTGGATTACAGCCGCCATTCATTACAGCTGGTGAGATTACAGTTTGCCTCTTCTTCACTAGCATTTGTCATTTTTGTTATTATAGCTATTCCGATGGGTGTGTAGTGATAGCTCATCATTATTTTAATTTGCATTAATTTAATGACAAATTATCTTGAATATTATTTCATGTGCTTATTTTCCCTCTGTATATATTTTGGGGAGAAATGTTTTTTAATAACTTTTGCCTCTTTCCTAACTGAATTTTTTGGCTATTACTGTTGAGCTTTGGAAGTTCTTTATTTTTAGAAGTGGGATCTTGCTCTAGCTCAGGCAGTTCTCAAACTCGTGAACTCAGATTATCTGCCCGCCTTGGCCTCCCAGAGTGCTAGGATTCCAGGTGTGAGCTGACCTGGACTAAGACATTTTTGATGTTGATAGCTATAAAATAAGGAATTATCTTGAATATGGGAAAAAATATGAAGAAGAAATCAATCGCCAAATTAAAAATGAGCAAAGGGTGGTGGCAAGAAATACACAGAAGAGGAAACGCGAATTGACAGTAAATAAATGAAAACACAGTTTCAGTAGTAACTAGAAATCAATTTAAAACAAATAATGTCTTTCACAATCATATACTTGATAAATTTTTTAAAATATATTTTCAATTAAATATATTATTTGCAGATAACCAGATCCACATGGAATTGTAAGATATAATACAGAGAGATCTTCTGTATCCTTTATTGACATTCTCCCAGTAATAGCAATTTGCAAAATATAGTACCATATCATCACCAGTATATTAACATTTATTGCCAAAATAGAAAGCATTATCATAACCACAAGTATCTCTCATGTTGTTATTTTATTGCCACACTCACTTTGTCCTGAACCCCACTCCTTTTTTAATCCTGGCAACAGCTAATCTGTTCTCCTTTTCTATAATTTTGTCATTCAAAGAATATTTTATAAATGTTCATATGGTACATAAGCATTTAGTTACAGGGGTTTTTTTTTTTTTGTACTCAGAATCCAGGTGGTTGTGTTTATAAGTGGGTATAAGTAGTTCCTTTTAATTGTTGAGTAGCATTCCATGGGGTTGATGTATCATAGTCTGATTAACCATTTATTCATTGAAGGACATCTGGCTTGTTTCCAGTTTGGGGATATCAAAAATATGTGCTATAAACATTTATGTACAGCTTTTGTGTGGACATACATTTTCATTTCTCAGGGATAAATACCCAAGGAATGCAAGTTCTGGGTCATAGGTCAATTGCATATTTTTTTAAAGAAACTGCAAAAATTTATTCTAGGATGGGTGTATCGTTTAACATTCCACCAGCAATGTATGAATAATTCAGTTTGCCTCTTCTTCACTGGCATTTGGTGTTTTTGTTATTATAGCTATTCTGATGGGTGTGTAGTAATATCTCATCATTATTTTAATTTGCATTAATATAATGACAAATTATCTTGAATATTATTTCATGTGCTTATTTCCCCTATGTATATACTTTTGGGAGAAATTTTGTTAATAACTTTTGTCTCTTTCCTAACTGAATTGTTTGGTTATTACTGTTGAGCTTAGAGAGTTCTTTATATATTCTAGATAATAGTATTTTGCCACATATTTGGTTTGCAAATATTTTCTATATCTAGCTTGTCTTTTTATCCTCCTTAACAAGAACTTTTGGAGAGAATTTTTTTTTTTAAGAGATAGAGTCTCACTTTATTGCCCTCGGTAGAGTGCTGTGCTGTCACAGCTCACAGCAACTGCCAATTCCTGAGTAGCTGGGACTACAGGTGCCCACCACAATGTCCAGCTATTTTTTGGTTGTTGTTTGGCCAGGGCGGGGTTTGAACCTGCCACCCTCGGTATATGGGGCCAGTGCCCTACTCACTGAGCCACAAGCACAATTCATCATTTTTTTCTTTTATGGATTATGCTTTTGTTGTCATATCTAAGAATAGTTTGCCTAAAACTAGACCACAAAGATTATTCCTAAAAATTTTATAGGTTAATGGTTCACATTTATAAGTTCATAATCGACTTTCAGTTAATTATTATATAAGACTTAAGTCAAAGTTCACTTTTTTGCCTATTGATTTCTAATTGATCTAGCATCATTGTTGAAGACTCTTTTTCCCAAGACTTGCTTTTGCACCTTATCCAAAATTAGGTGGCTGTATTTGTGTTGTTCTGTTTATGGGTTTTCTGTTCTGTTCCCTTGATCAACATGTCTAAGTGATCCCATCACAGGGTGGGCAAAGGACTTGAAGAGAAATTTCACCAAAGAAGATAGGCATGCGGCCTATAGATATATGAAAAAATGATCAACTTCATTGTAATGAAGACAAATCTGCAGAGAAGCTAAAGCACTAACAGGGAAGCTGTTGACAAAATTAAGGAAAATCTCTTTAATGGAAATATTAAGCTTTTTTGTGGATGAGTTAAATATGTCTCAATTGCTTTGAGGAAATTTTATGATATAATTTTATTTTTATTTTTTTTTTGAGACAGAGCCTCAAGCTGTCCCTCTGGGTAGAGTGCCATGGCATTACAGCTCACAGCAACCTCCAACTCCTGGGCTCAAGCGAGTCTCCTGCCTCCGCCTCCCAAGTAGCTGGGACCACAGGCGCCCGCCACAACGCCCGGCTATTTTTTTTTTTTTTTTGGTTGCAGCCGTCATTGTTGTTCTGCAGGTCCAGGCTGAGGATTTGAACCCGTCACCTTAGGTGTACGTGGCTGGCGCCTTAGCTGGTTGAGCCACAGGCACCGAGCCATGATATAATTTTACATGAGAAAATCAAGTTACATTCAGGTGGGTATGATATAAGCCCACTTTCATACAAGCATAAGGAAGATACTTATATAAAATTTCTTACTTGAGTGTGTGAAAAGTCAGAACATGTAGGTTAGTGGAGAAAGCAAGTAGATAGCAAGAAAATAAGAGATAATAAATAATAAGAAGAAACAAAGTTGTTAAAATATAAAATAAAAACCAATATATGTATATATATGCATGTATGTATTTCTTTATCTCATGAAAAGGTTGTTGATGGTTATCTCTAGTAACTGAAGATTTCAAGTGATTTTTGACTTTCCTTTTACATTTTGCTATATTCTTTGAAGTATTTTAAGTATGAATTATTTATATAATCAGAAATAAACAAGGAAAATCTTTTTTTATTTAAAAAAGAAAACTTGTGACTCATGTAATATGTAAAATTGTATGACTCAGAATAACTTAATGATTGTAATATCCTACTTTTATGATTTGTCACATTGAAGAGCCGCATACACAGGTAATTCTCTGTCCACAACTATATCTAGCTGTCTTTCTTTTTCTTATGCTTTCCATTGTTTGATTGCTGCTGAGTATAAATAGGCCATATCACAATAATGTCCCTTGACATACCGTGGAGCCACTGCCCACTTGATTAGCTGGTACTGGGCCACATAGAATAAATGCTGCTACTCTGAAATTCTGCTTCTTGTTTGCAACTCTCTTTTACTTTGGTTTCACTGACTGCAGATGCACTGCTAGAGCTGACTTCTTGTAATGTCCACTTCTATCCTCTCTTTCACCTAGTGAACAGGTTATTATTCTTTAAGTAGTACCATATAAGATGGTCTGCAATTAAGGAAATATTCTCTATCTGTATCGGCAATAGGGTAGTAACTAGCCACCTATAGATCTGCAGCACTTGAAATGTAACTACTGCTATTGAGAAATTATCTTTAAAAATTGTATTTAATTTTGATTTACTTGAATTTAAGTTGTGGCCAGTGGATACCACTATTGGGCTGTGCAACTTTAGAGTGAATCTTTCAGTTATATTTGGCAAGTAATACTATTTTGTTTCTCTTATGACACATTTTTGGTTCTCCCACCCAAAACGTATAAGGCTTGAAGGTGTGACTGTGCTAAATCAGGAAATCTGTATTACTCACAATCATCTTTGCTTGTGATTTTTTTTTTTATCTGGGGAGACATATTATCTCTTCTGGTCCACAATCTCTTATGGAATCTCTACCATTTAGAGATGTTTGTTTGTGTCTGAATTATCACATGGATTAAATATGAGTTATCTTTCATAGGAATTATGAAAAACCAACAATTCAAGGAATATGCCCAGGCACATTTTAATGTTAATAAATATTTGTGGCAGTTATAATAACAAATTTGTTAACATTTTCTGAAAGGGGTTGATCTGCCAAAAGCACTCTAGGAGGTGATGTTTTCGAATTCTTCCTGTGAGACCAATAGAACTTCATCCCTGAGCCAGGCAAAATTATACACACACAGACACCCCACAGTTAGGAAGCCCTAAATATCTACCTTTGGATCAGGGGACTATCAATGCTTTTTCTCCTATAGTCACTACAAAGGAGAGCACCAAAGTAGTTACCAAAACACTGGTCTAAAGTTCATTTTCTCTGTCTCTATTCTGTTACTTCCCAGGAAGATGCAGGGTCAGAATTTGCTTATGTATTTACAGCATCACAAATTCAGAGGGTCAAATTTCCTTTGCTCTCTTTTGTGACACTTTTAGACTCTTGGTAAACAAGTTGCACACCCTCTTCTGAGCAATAGGCACAGAGGGTCTGTTGACAACACTGGAACCAGACTGCCTGATATTGAGCCCTGGTTTCTTTATTAACTTCCTAGTTTGGTGTACTCAAGCAGATTTTTAAACTGCCCTCATCTTTAAATGGGGACCAATAATAGCATATGGACTTCATAGTGATGGTGGCCATTGTTATACAAAATAGCCATTACATGGAGGATGCTACTGAACAAGCTCTCGCAGGACAAGATGGGCTCCTAGGCCACCATCTGAAATTGTTTATTCACGTAGGAGGCTTTCTGTCATAGATAAAGTTAAGAGACTGGACGCTCCAAAAACCATGGTGCCAGTCAAGGATGTAGTGCACAAAATGCACTTAGTAATACACTTAGTAATGTACTTAGTAAAACATTGACTAAATATAAATTTAGTCTACAGTAGAAATAATATGATGATTAATAACTGTACTAATATTTATGATAGAGGAAACATTTTGTAACCTTGTAACCTATGAGAGAGAATTTGTTTAGTATATACTACAATGATTAATAACTTTGCTGATGCTTGCTTTTATTATGAGAATATAACAATAACAAAGGGAAATAAGAGAGCAGAATAGCTCTTTGAGGAAATATCCTGGCTGTTCTCCAGAATTGCTGGCTTTTCTGTAAATAAAGTAGAATAGTTAATCTCTCATCTACTTCTCTGTTGACTATATTGGGAGACAGGTGGACAGACTCATTGGTCCAGCAACAATAGGGTTGTTGAAAGAGTGAAATAAATCAATATATAGTTGTTTCTCAATATGCACGGAGGATTGGTTTCAAGATGTCCTACCCATACCAAAATCCACTTTGCTCAAGTCCCTGATTCAAAATGGTTTAGTATTTGCATATATTCTATACACATTCTATGCATATACTTTATCATTTCTAGATTGCTTACAATATTATATAAACAGCTATATTATATATTGCTTTTTGTTTGTATTATGATTTGTTTCTGTTGTATTGTTACTTTTTATTGTTTGTTTTTGCCCCCAAATATTTTCATATGGTTGGTTGAGTCCACCCATGTGGAACCTGCAGATAAAGGACCAACTAAATAAAGCATTTATAATAATGCCTAGCAATATCATTGAGACTATTAAATGTGATGTTACTTTTCATCATTGTTCTCCACTTGCTAAAAGGTGGCTGCCCTTTTAACCTTCAAGAAGCAAGTCATGCTATTGAAGGATTGTCCTTCTGTGGAAGACTAACATTAAAGGTATGCCTCAGATATACATGTTTTGTATGTTTGGTTCTAGACCACCAAAATAAAGCCAATCTAGCCATAAAGGGAGTCACATGAATTTCCCAGTGCATATAAAAGTTGTATTTACAATACACTATAATCTAATGAGCATATGATAATATTGCCTTTAAAAATATACACACCTTAATGTCAAAATACTCTATCATTAAAAAAAAAACACTAATGATCATCTGAGACTTCAGCAAGTTGTAATCTTTTATTTTATTTTTTTTATTAAATCATAGCTGTGTACATTAATGCAATCATGGAGTACAATGTGCTCATTTTATATACCATTTGAAATATTTTCACCAAACTGGTTAATATAGCCTTCACTGCATTTTCTTAGTTATTGTGTTCAGACATTTATACTCTACACTTAGTAAATTTATCATGTGCTCAAGTTGTAATCTTTTTGTTGGTGAAGAGTTTTCTGTCAATATGGATGCCAGCTGACTGATTAGGGTAGGGTTAACTGAAGTTTGGGGCAGCTGTGGCAATTTATAAGAACAAGCAATGATGTTAGCTACACTGATTGACTCTCTCTTTCATGAAATATTTCTCTGTATTATATGATGCTATGTGATAGCACTTTACTCACAGTAGAACTTCTTTCAAAACTGGAGCCAATCCTTTCACACCCTACCTCTCTCATCTCAACTAAGTTTATGTTAATATTCTGGCTTGGCAGGCTTGGCACCTGTGGCTCAAATGGTTAAGGCACCAGCCACACACACCTGAGTTGGTGGGTTCGAATCCAGCCTGGGCCCTCCAAACAACAATGATGGTTGCAACCAAAAAATAGTTGGGCATTGTGGTGAGAGCCTGTAGTCCCAGCTACTTGGGAAGTGGAGGCAGGAGACTCACTTGAGCCCAGGAGTTGGAGGTTGCTGTGAGCTGTGATGCCACAGCACTCTACCCAGGTGGATAGCTTGAGGCTGTGTCTCAAGAAAAAAGTTTATGTAATATTCTAAAGCCAATGTTTATATTTCAATAATGTTCACAACATCTTCCCTAGGCATAGATTCCATCTAAAGAAACCCATTTCTTTGTGCATCCATGAGAGAAACTTCTTATCCATTCAAATTTTATTATGAGATTTCAGTGATTCAGTAACATCTTCAGGCTACACTTCTAATTCTCTTAATATTTCTACCACATCTGCAGTTATTTTTTCCTCTGAAGTCTTGAATCCCTCAAAGTCATCCATGAGAGTTGGAAACAACATTTTTCCAGACTCCAGTTAATGATGATATTTTGACCTCTTCCCATGAATCACAAATATTCTTAACATTATCTAAATAGGGCATCCTTTCCAGAATATTTTCGATTGCTTTTCATAGATCCATCAGAGGAATCATTATTTATGGTAGATATAACCTTAGTAAATATATTTTTAAAATAGTAAGACTTGAAAGTAGAAGTTAATTTTTAATCCATAAGCTACAGAATGGGTGTTGTGTTAGCAACCATGAAAACAACACTAATCTCCTTGTACATCTCTGCCAGAGCTCTTGCATGGCTTAGTTGCCTTATTGATAGGGATAATGTTTTGAAAGTAATTTCATTTTGTGAGCAGTAGATCTTGACAGTGGGCTTAAAATATTCACTCATCCAGGCCTTGTTGTTCCATTCATAGAGTACAGGCAGAGTATATTTAGCATAATCTTAGGGCCATTGGATTTTCAGAATGATCAATGACCACTGGCTTTAATTTAAAATTCATCAGCTGGGCCAGGCATGGTGGCTCACACCTGTAATTCTAGCACTTGGGAGGCCAGCGTGGGTGGATTGCCTGAGCTCACAGTTTTGAGACCAGCCTAAGAGAGAGGCCTCATCTCTAAGAATAGCCAGGCATTGTGGTGGGTGCCTATAGTCCCATCTAGTTTGAGGCTGAGGCAAGAGAATTGCTTAAGCTAGGAGTTTGAGGTTGCTGTGAGCTATGATACCACAGCACTCTACCAAGGGTGACAAAGTGAGACTCTGTCTCAAAATAAAAATAAATCAAAATAAAATAAAATAATAAAATAAAATACAATACCAGCTGTATTAGCCCTTGACTAGAGAGTTAGCCTGTCCTTTGAAACTTTGAATCCAGGCTAAGACTTCTCCTCTCTAGCTATGATAGTCCTAAATGACATCTTCTTCTTACAAAAGGCTGTTCAATCTATATTGAAAATCTGTTCTTCAGTGTAGCCACCTACATCTATTTTCTTAGTTATATCTGCTACTTATATCTACAATAACTGCTGCTGCATATACATCTGTACTTATTGCTTTATTTTGCAGTATATTATGGTATAGACATGGTTTCTTTCCTAAACCTCTATTAACCTTCAAAATTTCTTTTGAAGGTTCTTCACCTCTCTCAGCCTAATAGATCTAGAGAGAGTTCCAGCCTTCCTCTGAATTAGGCTTTGGCTTAAGAGAAAGTTGTGGTTGGTTTGATCTTCTATCCAGACGACTAAAACTTTCTCACTATCAGCAGTAAAACTCACTTTCTTATCATTTGTGTGTTCACTGGAGTAGATTTTATCTACGAAATTTTCCTTTGCATTCACTAACTTGTGCAACTTCTGCAAGAGGCCTAGCTTTTGGCCTATCTCAGCTTTCAACATGCCTCCATCACTAAGCATAATCATTTTTGGCTTTTGATTTAAAGTGAGAGTATGTAAGGCTATTTTTTTTATTTGAACACTGAAAGACCATTGTAGGGTTATGAATTGGCCTAACATTAATATTTTCATGTCAATATTTTTGTGGCCTAATATCAATAGGCGAGTGTGAGGAGAGAAAAAGAGATAAAGAGATCGGGAATGACCAGTCAATGAAGCAGTCAGAACACACTCAACATTTATTAAATAAGTTCATCCATTTATGTGGGCATGGTCTGTGGCACCCAAAACAGTTACAATAGTAACATCAAAGATTACTGATCACAGATCACCGTAATAGACATAATAATAATGAAAAAATCTGATTTATTGCTAGAATCACCAACATGTGACACAAACACCAAAAGTGAGAACATGCTGTTGGCAAAATGGCACCAATAGGCTTCTTGGACACACGGTTGCTACAAACCTTCAATTTGTTAAAAATGCAATATCTGCAAAGAGAAAGAAAGGTATTCTGATATTTCTTATGTCTTTCATCTTTGGCAGGAAGTAATACATCTATGAGCACTCCTGTAGCATTTTCTTAGATTTAATTACTAGACTATAACTTCTGTAAATAAGACATGATATTTCTATTTTGTGTCCCATTTGAGATGGAGAATACTAAAGCTGAAAATATACTTTAATTCAGAGTAATTTTTCACTCTTTAATGTTGAACTTAGCACCATGATCAATTTTTACAGATGCCATATTGATAAATGAATGACCTTAAATTATTAATCACAGCACAGAAATTCTGTCTCATAGAATCAACATTCAGAGACAGGGCAAGGGTGTGGGAACCATAATCTATGACTGTTACTATGTCCATCACAAAATTATTTCAAAATTTTTTGCCATGAAAATCCTTCTCTTAACTTTTATCATTGTCCCTATAAGTTGCTATATAATCTATGGTAAACAGATTCATGTAACAATGTTACTAATAAATAGTGGATGCCTCCAATTTGCAAACCTGATTACATGATTATTTTCAAGTTTTGTTTGGAAGGGCTTCCTATAAAGCAAAAGAATGGGAAATTTTCCAGTCTTATTTCCAATGATAGAATCATTGAGGTAATATGCTAGAAGGGAGAGGCAAGAAGAAATTGGATTCAGAGCTTAGAAGGGAGATGCTTATTTAATTTGTCCAACAAAGCACAGGACCAATACAGAAGTAAAATCAGAAAATGAGTGAGAATAGAAAGGAGAGAAGACATGATAAAATGAAGAAGCCCACCTTGACCATCTTGGAGTTAAGCTCATGATTCATGAATAATTTTTTTAAGTATGTTCTAGCACACTTATTCTAGAAGAATTAAAGGCATTATCAAGTTTGCCTTACTACCTCGTTGCTCAACTTTCATTTGGACCAAAAATTTATTTATTTGCTTTATAGATGTTCCATAATAGAAGCTATGTTTGGGGTGAGTTTAGATTTGAGATGAAACACTCAACTCCAGATCTGCTAATGAAGAGTTTATGGTGGGGAGAGAGATTGTAACTTAGACATATTTTTAGCCATAAACTGCAATGTTTCATCCTAAAGTTGGCTCTTTATCTCTTGGGTAGATGGTAATAGTAGACATAGACTAATATGGTGTTATTTGTTCTGAATGGAGACTTTGGTTAAACTTGCTATATGCAAATTTTTCAGGTGAGTGGTGTATCAGCTCAGCAGGGTAGGGATTTAGCACCTCATTTACTCTCCCAACAAATTGTTTACATACTCCTCTGGCAACAAATCTTCAGTGGCTTGAAATAGAGAGGACCAAGGAAGACAGAATTACCTTAATTCAGAACTTATAGGACTTGACCCAGACTGGGATAGTCAGAATGAAATGATTACATTGAATAACTCACACAGTGGAATACTTGAAAGAAAGTAGAACCAAGTGTTCAGAGATGAAGCCGGTCTAGCATAAGATAGTTAACCATCTTGGTTTGGGG